>NC_057943.1:7761453-7821453 GCF_018555375.3 Anguilla rostrata | reverse complement strand
TCTCTCTCTCTCTCTCTCTCTCTCTCTCTCTCTCTCTCTCTCTAGCTCTCTCTCTCTCTCTCTCTCTCTCTCTCATGAGCAGAAGGGTGGGGGGGTGAGCTTGGGATCATCTGGGCCTAGACTAACACCCTAATCTCCTCAAACCTGCTGATGTATTCACAAGATGTATTCAATACGAGTAAATCTTGAGCAAATCTTGGGTAACTTCTGTGTACATAAGACATGCACTGTAGCACACTTTTAGTGTTTGTCTTTTTTTAAGTCGCTCTCAAAGACAAAAAAAAAAAAGTACAAGGAAATATAGTTCAACAAATGTCAAAGTTATGAAGGTGGGAAACAAGGGCAAGATATTTGTATCTCAAGTGGCTAAGTCTGGGAACACTGATAAGACAGAAACTATAAACAAGGGGTTTACTGAATTAAGAAGTACTCTAAACCGAAACATGTACATGAGATTACTTTAGAAAGACATTTTACAGAAATGTACTTGTGCACCTGAAAAGTTATACAACCACATTCAGAACCTAGTTCTTTAATACGCTCCACGAGTGAATTGCAAAAACACATTTTAGCCTAATGTATGATTTATGAAGACTCAGGCCAAGTTTATGCAAAATGTTAAGGTTAGTAGCATTTGCACTGGATTTCGTTTGTCAGGGCAGCATATTCATCATATGTTATGAATCAAAACAAAATTACCATATCAGCACACAATGAATACAAAATTAAAAACTCAGCCAAGGCTCGCTTTTCTTCTTTTTTTCCCCCCAGTCCCCCCCAATAATTCCTCAAATTCGGAATACCCAGGTGTGGTCATAGCAATTTAATCCTTCAGTTCAGGAGGGGACACACTAGTGTACGTTTCCCTCCAAAACACATGCAGCTGGCCACTGTTTCTTTTCCATTTCCATTCTATCCTAAAACACTGCTTCAGAGGCCCCACATTATGGTCAAACAAACGCTACAGTACCTCGCAGAGCACTTGTAAGATAGCCTTTTGTTGGAAGTACCACACAGAGGCAGCTTTCCATGCCAGCCTTTTCCTCCAAATTAGCACGGAAATGAAACAGTAGACTATATGGACTATAATGTATTTCAACAGTGTATTCATAAGTACGATAGCAATATTGATATTCATCGTTTTAAGGTTTATACTGTATTTAAAAGAGTTTAGTCAAAATTAAAACAACACCAAACGTTGCCCTTGTACACCAAAAGAATAACAATAACAGATACACCAACTTAAAAAAAAAAACACGAAGCAATAAAAAAAAAAAAAGGAACAACAGCGTATTTCTGAGAAACGTGTTAAAAGCGAAACAGGCAGTTGATAAAAAGGCTCAGGACCGGGCCTGCCGGCGGCCGCGTGCCTGGACTTGCGGCGCCGCTCGCTCGCGGGTGGCATGTCTTTGCGTGCCCCGGCGTGCTCCTCCACGCTTGGCGGGAGCTGGCGTTCGCCGCGGCGGTTGAGCGAACGCTAGTCCGCGAACGGGAACCAGCGATGGATCAAACTCCTGCACTGTGATTGGCCGAGCGCCTGTGAGGTCAGCTGACGCATGAGAGAGTGTATGTCATGTCACGGACACAGGTCAGCCCTAGGGAGTTAGTGGCCCTAAACACGAATATTTGGGCGAGCCCAAAAAAGATTAAAGAAATTTAATTTTGCAGCCCAGTGATGGTTGTGGCCGACTCTGGCCAGGGACCACTCCCATTGCAGACCCCCTCATATTACTACTTTATAAATTAATTTATGTAACACCTCTGTAGGCCACAATGTACAGCACACCTGGAAATGCAGAAAACGTCTGAACATGCCAAAAAATCCCCCCAAAAATAGGGCCCCTGCAATGAGTTCCAAAACGCAGGTACACCAGGACAGCTGGAGGCGTGGGTCTATTTGGCGGAATATTAACGGTGAGCTGCCCACCGTTTGCACAGTAATTACCTTTAGCGCCAGTCCTGAACTTTTCTCAACACGACACCCCAAGTTTGAGCTCAACAAAGTGAGAAGCCTTTCCCCTCCTGTTGGGTCTGGCTCTTTGATATATGTTCATTTTCTCACACTGAAGTGAAAACGCTATTTGATTTGAAGGGAGACAGGGGGGTAGGAGGGGGGTGGGTTGGGAGTGTTGTGGGGGTGGGGTGGGTTGGGGGGGGGCTGTTCAGCACCGCAGTACAGAAAGCCCTTGCTGGTGCCCTGGCTACTCGGCTAGCCAGTTCTCCAAGGCCTGCTACTTGATTAAATGCATAATCCACTACTCCCCATCCCCGGTGATTTAGTGTGCCTTTAAATCAGCTTGCGCACACATAAAAACCTCAAATAAAAATCACCAAGAAAAACCATTGCACTCTAACTGTTCTATTAAAATGATACCCGACCCAGGCTTTCTTCTCTGCAATACCGTTTATTCCACATGAATGCATATCTTCATATTTTTTTTCAGGGTATGCATATAAAATATTTAAAGTTTAAAATGTCACCGTTGAAACATCAAATGCAGGAGTCTCTCATTAATCAGCCAGGATGGAAGTCAAGCTCCCTTTTAAGGTTATAACCCTTTGAAAGAGCAAAAATTACATTTTTGACCTTGAAGATGAGACAAACTCATAAACGTAAAATAATTCGCAGTTTAAAAGGAAAGAGTTATCAGTTTCCTCAAACTGCAGTCCTGTGAGTTATGGTGGCACCAAACAACTTCCATTTTCATATTTACAACGGGACTGTTCAGAATAATTTGAAGTCGCATCAAGAAATGAAAAAAAAAAGAGACAAAACTGTTGGAAAACATCAAAAGAGTCGACCGTATAACTTTCAAATTCACAGGGCCGAGCTATCTGTGCCGAGCAAAACACCGACTTTTTTTGATGCAGTTATAAAATGGTGCATGACATTTTCATTACTCAAGGAAATTAAATTCACTAATTTTCTTACAAGCCTGGCACGACTGCTATTTTAGGGGGTGCAGGGAAAAGAACAATTGCTTCAACACCTACACACAGAAATCTGACTGCAAACGTACCTTTTGAAAAGAAATAAAGAAAAAATTGAAAAGCATAAAAAGCAATTACTATATTAATAACTTAAGTCTCTGTTTTAATCTGAAGCTAAAACTCGCAATTGCATTTTCATTACTTTCTCAGGAGTCTCCAGCTCCTGGATATTTTTACATTCAGAAAGAATGTTTGCATGCGCTTATTTTTAATGATAAACGGAGACATTTTTTTCATTCCATTTAGGAACATTATGCACAAGCACAAACAATGTACGCGCGTGCACAAATGGCTAATTATGGCTAAAATTGCGTACGAGAGCACAAATGGCTAATTACCAAAATATGCAGTCTTAGAAGTCAACCTCTGAAATCTTTAACTTCTTTCCAGGATACATAAAAGGATGCTTTACAAAAATGCACAGACTCATAAATGTTTCATGAAGAGAAGCATGCATCTGTAAACATGCTCATAGGCTATGGCAGCGATTTCCACCCTACAGCGCTGAAGATAAGAGACAAAGACCACCTGCACCTGTGGCATTTCTCTGTCTCTCTCTAGTAGAGCACATTGCCACCCAAAATATGGGAAAACATATTTTCCCACATTTTATGACATATGGTCCAGGTAACACCTTGGTCTGACCTGGGTCAGTTTTTAATTTTAAAAAGGAGTTTCATTTAATCCTGGTCTTAAAAACAAGATATGCAGAGGAAACAAATGTTAAGGCCACTGCACTTGGTGGCATGGGGGTATTTTACATTTGTTGCCTCAAGACATAAACCTAAATATAGTTCTAAAACCTAGACTAGAAACTAAAAAACTAGATTTCTCAGCCATTCCAATAATAATTTAGCACCGTGGAAAGATATAGAAATACAACAGAGAGGCCTGAGATATTGAAAGCCATACTTGGCTTTGACCCCGCCCCCTCGCCCCCACTGCAAACCAGTGCCATGTCTTGTCCTGGCAGCTTTTGACTTTTAACTTTTTCTGCATGTCACCATGTAATGCACATTTATAACTTTCAAATAACTTAATGTACCTTTAAATGTGAAAACTGCCTCTTAATGTGTACCACATGTCAATAAAGCCACAGCCGCAAAAACAAACATCTGAGATGTGAATGGTTTCTGCTGGTGACAATCATGCAAACATTTTTTTTTTCAGAAAGGGGGTGGGGGCGGAGGGGTTGGCTAAAAGTAGGGAGTGCCTGGGTTGGGCGGGGGCGGGGGCGGGGGTTGGGGGGGGGGGGAGGATGAGAGCGAACATCCGGTGCAGTTTCAGCCATCTGTGTGTGCACAAAAAGGCTGAGTGTCAGCCACTCGTCTGACAACATCATCGAAAAATACACCGCAACACCCCCCGTGGGATCCTGCAACACCTTCTATTTAAGGTGGAGAAAACCCCTCAAGGAACAGGAAGCTACAATGCAGAAACACACACAATACGCTGCATGTGTTAGTGCATTATAGTTCAGAGTGTAAATGACACATATTTGTGAATGTATGTGGAAATTACACAGAAGCCAACACTAGTGTGTGATCTCTTTGTGCTTGATGGTTACGTGCATACAAAGTCATTAATATATTTAAACAACATTTCAATATCCCACTATATTACACAGGAGATTTTATATGTATGCACTAAAGGAACTTTAGTAGGTACACCCACTCGTTATCGCAAATAGCCTGCCCCTCCAAACAGCGAATCATGTGGCTACAACTCATACAACTCAATACATAAACCAATGCGGACATGGTGAAGACGTTTAGTTGTTGTTAAACCAAACGTTACAATTGGCAAGACGTTTGATTTAAGCGACTCTCCGTGGTATGATTGTTGGCGCCAGATGTGGTGGTTCAAAGATCTCAGAAACGGCTGCCCTCCTGGGATTTTCACACACTAGAGTCTCTGGAGTTTACAGAGAATGGTGTGATAAACAAAAAAACATCAGTGAGTGGCAGTTCTGTGGGGGCGAAAACACCTTGTTCATCAGAGAAGTCAGAGGAGAACGGGCAGACTCGTTCAAGCTAACAGAAAAGCCAAAAATAAATCAAATAACTTACAACAAATAAATTACAACAGTGGTGTGCGGAAGGGCATCTCTAAATCCACAATGCATTGAACCATGAAGCTGATTGGCTTCAGCACCAGAAGACCACGCCAGGTTCCACTCCTGGCAGCTAAGAACAGGAAGATGAGGCCTCAGTGGGCAGATGACCACCACCTTCACTCTGCTTGGCACTAATCCCTCCATCTAATGCAACACCTCATCCTCCATTTTATCATAGCACTTTCTCAACACTTCCCGTAGATGTTCTGTTGATGTTACTAGATGTTCGGCCTTTTCCCTCTTCAGCTGTTCCCACAGGGGGAGGTTTGACTGGATTCAGGTCTGGTGACTGTGGTGGGAATGCCATCCTAATAAGCTCCCCTTTGTTCTCAATAATGAGAAGTGGTCCTGACAGCGTAACTATATAATGTCACTAATTTGTCGAAACAGTGTTACTGTAAGTACTGTTCCAGAAAACAGTTTATTTGTCTCTCAAAATTTGTTATTTTTGCAATTCAAAAAGACTGTGCTTTATAGTTCACAAGGCATAACTTTGGACTGACTGAGACCGAGAAACCATTTCCCAAAAGAAAACAAAATTACAGCCTTATTTCCGCAATTTTGTTGTGGTTAGGTTTTTGTCTCAATGTTTGTTTTCAGTCACTCTGTTCCCCGATTTTTTAGAAAAACGCTATGCGCACTGTACATAATTCAAAGTGAAAGAATGAACTGCACAGCGTTTGAGGTCGGAACGATGAAAGCCCTGGGTTTCGCTCCCCGTACGACACGGTTTAAAATCTCGTCTGCGTTCCGTCGAACGATGCTCGCGTTTGCCCAAGGCCCTCTCGCCGAGGCACTTCCCGGGGCCTGCCGCTAATGTAGGAACAGACACGGTTACTTAACCAGCCGATCTCCGCGAGGTGGGCATAATCACTGTCACCACTGCGGCCAATTTAACCGGAGCGCCGTCTCGTGCTGCTTCCGTCTCCCACACCGCGGGACCCAGCCCCGTCGCTCCGAAGCACATCGGATCACAGGGCAACTCAAACACAACACAACACGAAACGCAGGACCAAAACTTCACCACGATACAACACAATTCATCACAATATGCAGGACCAAAACTTCACCGCAATACAACACAATTCATCACAATATGCAGGACCAAAACTTCACTGCAGTACAACACAATTCATCACAATACGCAGGACCAAAACTTCACCGCAGTACAACACAATTCATCACAATACGCAGGACCAAATCTTCACCGCAGTACAACACAATTCATCACAATACGCAGGACCAAAACTTCACCGCAGTACAACACAATTCATCACAATACGCAGGACCAAACTTCACCACTCGCATCAACACAATCACAATACGCAGGACCAAACTTCACCCAGTACAACACAATTCATCACAATACGCAGGACCAAAACTTCACCGCAGTACAACACAATTCATCACAATACGCAGGACCAAATCTTCACCGCAGTACAACACAATTCATCACAATACGCAGGACCAAAACTTCACCGCAGTACAACACAATTCATCACAATACGCAGGACCAAAACTTCACTGCAGTACAACACAATTCATCACAATACGCAGGACCAAAACATCACCGCAATACAACACAATTCATCACAATACGCAGGACCAAAACTTCACCGCTCTGCGATACAACACAATTAATCACAACACAATATACAGGACCAAACTCCACCACTCCACAACGCAACACAATACAACACAAAGGACCAAACTCCACCTCTCTACAACATAACACAATTCATCACAACACAATAGACAGGACCAAACTCCACAACACTACAACACAACACTACACAACACAACACCACAACACACAGGATGACCATCGCTCCACTCTGGAACGTGGAATCAAATGCTATCTGTTAGAGTTGAATTAACAGTGGACATTTTATTGTGTAGCCATACTGCTCAGGCCAAGATGAAGAAGGCATTGTCAAAACTGGCTTCAGAACTTTTCCCACCATCTCTCTGAAATGAATTTATTTTAGATTTATTTTTAATTTTGTGCAAAGGAGGGGGATGTGGCTGTGCACACGCAGCTATGTTTGTCAGTTTCATTCAAGCAGAAAAAAGCGAATCAGTAAATTAGAAGCTGGGAGGACAGACAAAATCAAATGTAGATATTTTGAACTTGCGTGAGAAAAGTCGACAGATCCGATACTGTATGTGAAGCAGCCACATTACACACACAGACACAAACACACACACACACACACACAGACAAGAACAGAATGGAATAGAATAGAATAGAATAGAATAGTGCAGATTGGTACGGCACTTTATCCAGAAGGTGGTGTGATAAAACTGAGCAGCACATTTCAATTCGCAAGTCATATCAAGACATACAAGGGAAAGAGACAAGATCAAGAAATCCCAATTATAATTAGAAAAATTACATAAAGTGCGACAACAGTGCCTGGTATAATGGTAATAATTACAGACATAAAGCACTAATAAGCACAAAGGAACTGTGAGAGAACTATGGCTTAGGGCATACTGAGGGTCCCATGGCCACCGGACAGGGGTGGGGTGTGTGTGTGTGTGGGGGGAGGAGGCAATGCCTCTTAAGGTTTAAGTGCTTCAATTAAGAGAACTCGTCCAACCATCGGTGTCCCATTAACTAAAAAAAAAAAAAAGTTAAAAAAACACACTCCTCCACCCAAACCGCCACACGTGCCCCTTCCCAGCATGCACTTACTGCTCTGAACTGATCGTCTCAAGCAGGCTTCTCCATCAGCGCAACGGCATATGTTTTCAGTTAGGCCAGATCTCTGCTTCGCCTCATTTAGGAAGGCGCTCGCCCTGCCAGCGCCATGAGAGCTCACCCCCGCCACGTCTCTTTCAGGCTGGCTTAGAGCGCTTCCATTTTAAACTCATTTACAGCCACAAACAACAAAAAAAAGAGAGAGTTCAGAACTTTAATAGGGCTTTTTAAAAAAAAAAAAGTAATTTAAAGGTAATTCAGTCCAGATTTTGACACGGGTCTTTGAAATAACAGTTGCTGCTGCTACTGAACTGTGAATGCTGTTGAGGTACTGTACAGAAAGGCTGTTCGCGTTCTTCAGTTCCGTGGATTTTAGAAGAGTTACACCTGTTCCAGTAAATTTAAAAAAACATAAGTTCACTTGGCAACAATCATGCCTCTAGTGCTTGTCTTGTTTTATAATACAGAGAGTTCGACAACAGCTGAAGCCTGAAAGTTTTTTGGCTTTTGATAGCTTTGCCACATTTCAGACAAACTGACAAACTCTGAACTGCAGTTTCACTGTTCTTCCATCGTTAACCGACACACAAGTTCACTAATTTGTACAATATTGGTGAAGATGCTGCAGACGGCATAGCAGTTGTTAGTGGCGTGATAGTCCGTTCACAAAGGGTTTCACAGCACAACCAACAGCTGTCCCTCACTATAATGATCCCTCAATCTCTTCAACATTTTGAACAATAAGCAGCAGCGATAAAATACACTAACAATAGTTTTAAACTGTAATAGGCCTTCTGTGATCTCTAAATGCAACCATATATTAAAAAAAAAATGTTTGCATGCTATTTATTGGTTGGCTGTAATTAGCAGAACCACAGATCAGAACTCCAGCGCTAAGCTAAGTGCTAGCTTGCAGTGAAACTGCGCCGTAGGAACGGAAGCAACGCGTACGGCACGCGTTCGCCGTTTAACGACGACGCAGTGGAGAGAGGGAGGGAGGGAGGGAGACGAGAAAAGAGGGACAGAGAGAAAGAGAGGCGCAGAAGAAAGGAATAGAGAAAAAGGGGGGGAGAGAAGGAGAAAGAAAACGCTGGAAACGCGAGGAAAAACCCCGGCCCCGGCCTGAAGCAACACGTCAGACATCGCGCTTCACGTCTGCTTTATATAACCCCGCGAGCCTGATCCAGGATGCTAATTGCACGTTTCATTTTTTTTTTTCTCCCCCTCCCTTCTCACTCGCCACCAAAACTTCAACACGGCCAACTGTACCATATTCGAACTGACGCTGACATGCTAATTGTTATTCAGTAGTATCAGCAAGCACACGCTACAGCAAAAAAAAAAAAGAAGCAAGAATGTGCATGGTAGGCACACATCACAATAAAGCCACATGTATTTCCTGGTTTTCCTTAATTTTACGGTTTCATGGGGACGTGTTCATATGGGGACTTGTGCAACCCTGTCTTCTCCCGATACCCCGCAATGCTTCAACGTCTGAAAATAAACCTTGGATCCAAAGTCTAATTTAAGATTTATTCAGGCACTTGACTGCCTTTTTTTAGAGCTCGGGGAATCAATTAATCAATAGCACACAGACCGAGGTCGGAAAAAAAATATGCCAGTTTAACTTTGTCTCTTCAAAAAGGGCACCTGCATACTGTTGCTCCACCTTGATCGTCAACAAACCAATCTGGGTAAATCTCAGAATTTGAAAAAAACTGGAGAAAAAAAAAAAATCAATAGGCTGCTCAGAGACGGTTAAGCAGGCCACAGTACATTTAACCCAAGACTGGCATCAATTGACAGAAAGCTTACATTTTTGTTTATGTAATGTGAATATTATATTGTATAATAACTCCCGTCTGTCCTCTATCTGTTCAGTTATTACAATATGGTTCAAGACAAATCCATTTTTAAAAAAATGTGCTGAGTGGAGGTCCCCGTTTGGTGTATATTTAAAACGGACACTTCTGTAGCCTTTGTTTGTAGTAGTAGGGGCACTTATAGCACAAGCTGGCGACAGACATAACAACTGTTGCACGAAACCAGCTTCAAAATGAGGATTACCTTTTAACTATAGTCCTTTTGCTCCCGCCTTTTGTTCTAATCCATCAAAACAGAACTTAACCTGCAACCTTACACTTTAGCACTGGCTGCGTCAAAAAAAAAAAAAAAAAAAAACAGGGCAGCTGTTCCTATGACAACGTTGCCGCATCGAGCCCTTGTTTAAGAAGATCCGTGGTTTATTTTGCCGAGTTTAAACAAGCATTACATGAAAGGTGAGACAGGTGGAGGTCTGGAGAGCAGAGCTTCGTCACATCAATCCCCCAGCGCAGCCAATCAGGAGAAGGCTGGAGTGCGGTGTGGGAGTGGCCTGGGGTGTCATTTCACCTGTTAGGGAGCACATCCTCTGCTTCACGCAAGGAAACGCAGCTCTCTATGCACGCAGAAGGTGTACCCCTTTTTAAAAAAAATAAAATAGATCTGTTCTGCAGAAATTTTTTTTATTTATACCCAGGAACTTTTAAATCTTCTGTATTTATTCCCTGTACAGTGAGTTCAGTTCGCCAGTACAAGTTCAAACTAGTTTTTTTTTTCTCCTCTTTGTGGTGAGCCCTCAGAAATCATTGAAGGCAGAGCAGAATTCATAACCACACAAAATAAATAAAGAAAATAAAAAAAACTGGTTATGCTGTGCAACAAAACATCATTATGATTTCACATTTATTTTAAATCCAAAGCATAAAATAATAAGAATGATAACATAAAGTAGAAGAAACTGCATTAAACAATGGCAGAATAAAAAATAAAAAACATTATACTGCCATTCTAAAACATAAAATGCTCACTGGCCACAGGAGGGAATTTACAAAAAAAACAGGAGCTCAGAAACTGAGCTGTAAATTGTTAAATATCTTGTACAGGTGTGAAAGAATTTATTTTTTCTGTTTTGTCTATAATTACCGTTGCCATTCCAGTGCGATTTTATAATTCCAAAATCCTGACACTTCACAAAGACGCTATAATTGCACTACGCAGGGCCTTTCACTCACTTCAAAGACGTATTAATGAAAGTTTCTCGGGATCTGCCCTGAAATACATTTTCTGCTTTCTCATGAAGCCCACCTCATGAGCATATGTGGAATTTTTCATGAAAACATGAAAAATAGCCACTCTAAAGTGGCGACTTGCTGTTTTTTTCTCCCCTCTTATCCCTCGCCTTTCCAAAAGGAGCCCCCCGAATAGGCCCGTGATTTGGTGCTAAATGCACACAGGACCCGAGAGAATTTTAGAAACCGTAAACGCAGCCGAAGGCCGTGCTTCAAAGCTGAGCAGCAGACTTTCAACCGTATTCAACCTTTTATTATCCGGGGTCAAGTTCCTTCGGTTTCTGACCCAAAACTGAGCTTTCTCAGGCACACTTTAAAACTCACTGGAGCTAACAGCATGAGTCAGCAGGATGCTAACAGTTCTAGTAGCTGAGTAAAAAGTGAGTGTTTGGGGTTCTGGGCAGATGAAGAAAAAGAGGGTTGTGGATCTAGCAGATGAATCAGAGGAGCGTTAAGGTTCTAACAAATCAAGGAGAGGAGGGTTATGGTTCTAGTAATTGAATCAAAAAAATGTTAGAATGCTAGCAGATGAAGAAGAGGAGGGTTATGGTTCCAGCAGATGAATACGAGGAATGTTAGGGTTCTAGCAGATGAAGAAGAGGAGGGTTATGGTTCCAGCAGATGAATACGAGGAATGTTAGGGTTCTAGCAGATGAAGTAGAGGAGGTTCATGGGTCTAGTGCCCAAACTAGGGGATAGCACCCCAGCTGACAAGTCCCTAAGTCACGAAAATCCAGAACTTAACGCAAGAACATGGCTTCCTTCCCCCGAGACGCTGGCTCAATACCTCGGGTTCCTTCCACAGCTTCACCACAACACGAGACCCTTCATTAATTTGCATTTGGCACGTGCGGTGTGGGTTCTTTTGTCGGCTACCTCCCGAACGGAAGGAGCAGAGCAGAGCAGAGCAGCGCAGTGTTGGCAGCCTCCAGGTCGGCTCCCTATGTAAATTGATTGGACGCAATTTGGAGCCCAAACGGCACCCTTGACAGACATTGAAATGATTGCGACCGTTAAGCTTTATGTGCTATAGCTGACTCCTACATAACGCCGAACCAGAGGCTCCGGGACGGAGCGTTTCCCAAGCAGGCGGGCGACCCACCGACGTGCGCGCGAATGTACGTTTGCGTGTGCGTGTGCGCGCGCGTGTGTGTGTGCCCGCATGTGCGAGTATGTGCGCGCGAGTGTGTGCGTGCGTGTACGTGTGTCTGTGCGTGTGTGTGTGTGTGTGTGTGTGTGTGTGTGCGTCCGCGCCCATGTGTTTGTGTGAGTCTGTGCGAGTGTGTGTGTGTGTGTGCGCCCCTGAATAGACCCATGATTTTTCGCTAAATATACACCTGGGGTGTGTCTGTATGTTTGCGTGCATATGTGTATGTGCGTTTGTGCATGTGCGCGTATGCGAGTGTGCATGTGCGTGTGCGCGCATGTGTGTTTGTGTGTTTGCGTGAAACAAGGGCCCATCATGTCTGAAAGGAAAATCCAGAAAGCGCGAACATTCTGTCAACAGAATTTCCCATGACACTCTTCAAATTAGAAACAGCAGCTGAAGAGAGCTCTCTGGTCATTTTATTTTAAGTTAAAGTAACACACTGCATGAGCGAGTTGTAAAGGCTTTGCAAGCAGCTACAAAACAAACCCTATGCGTGCACACACAGACAGACACACACACACACACACACACAGGGATAAAAAAAAGATGTTTACGGAGGATGCGAGCTCCCTGTAGAACAGTCAAAGCTTGAGGCTTAACGATTTACTCACAAACTTTCATCTTCATTCACTGCTAACTGCGAGAATGAAGGAAAAGTTTCCGTCTGTGTGTTCTGATCTGAGTCCAAGTGCATATTTGTCCCATTGTTTCACCAACTTTTAAATTAATACGGACTATAGCAGCAGAGTCCATCAACAGAGTTCTCAGAGAATTAGACGGATTCTTAGCCTAAGCTGCAGACATTCGCACAATTAAAACATCTAATTTCCCCCCTTTTCTCTTTTTTCCGGAAAGATTGCTTTCATTTTGTGTTTTTTTTTTTTTTTTTCTTCAAATAATGCAAAGCAATGTATAAATATCCAGAAATGAAAGAGAATATAATGAAATTAAAGAAACAAAGAGAGAGAGAGAGAGAGAGAGAAATGAGAGGACGGGTAGAAAAACACAGGGAAATGGCATCATCTCTAAACTTAATGAAACAGCATCCTTTAATTTTTTTTCAGTAATTATAATAAAGATGGAAAAACATAATAAACGTCTCCCAGCCCCCACCTGCTAACAGTAATTATAATAGACTCAACAATAAATGGTAAAGCAGCGCAGAGCAGCATCTTGGGGATTCTCAGGGGTCTGTGGATTAGCTTGAAAAGCCTGAATGATTAAAATACACTAATTAAAATTTTGTGTTCCTTGGTAACTCGTCTTCCAGGGCCCCTTGTGCTGGTAAAATGGGAATAAACGCGACAAAAACAAATGCAGAATTTAGACTTGGATAAATAAACAAGGGCGAATAAACCTTTTACCCCCTTTCTTTTTAAAGAAGGGGGTATAGAATTCATGAAAACAACTCTGAAGTTTATTTTCCACCACCCCCCTCCCCCCCCCCTCAATTAGACTTTCCTTGAATTCTTGCCTTTATTAGACTATTTCTGGATAGCCAGTGAGTCCAGACACGCTAACACCCAGGACGAGGGCCTGCCAGTCCGCAGGCACGTCCAACTGTCGAATTCAACACACCGAGCACAGCGCAGGAGGAGAGTCTTCTGAACCCATCGGCAGGCAAGTGTAACGTGCGAAAGCCATTCTCAACAAATCGTTGAATTGAGTCAGAATTATTGGAGTACTCAGTGTGTACAGAAAGCGGGCCACTGATGTGGGACAAAGCCGCTTCGTGACTTCACGCCGTCGTGTTTGAGCTGTAGGAACCATGTTCTGTGGTGCCATTTCAGACAACTGTGGAGAAAGACCAATTATTAAGGGAGCGCTTACCCAAATTATTCACTTTTTACTGTTGAAACTACAGTCTCCCGTAATTAATTTTCTTGCTTGCGTACCCACGGCAACGTAAAAAAGACCCCATATACTGTAGTCTGGCAAATTGACATGGTGGATCAATCTATCCATGTTGTTATTGTAAAGTAAACAGCCTGTTGTATCCATGACAACCACATGTACACGTGTAGCTTAATGCTTCCATGATAACCGTCCATGTACATGCCAAAGGACTCCACACCGTACTCACGCTCCATGCAGCCATTTTCCCTTCTGGTATACTGCTTTAAAAAAAAAAATACAAATCAGCACGTGCTCCATCACGTCTACATGGTGAATGTTATATTTATAATCAGGTGTGAAAACCCTAAAGAGAAAAGCAGATAGCACTGCACAGTGCATGCACACACATTACACCTTATGAAGCTGTTACACCAACATAGGAATTTCATGGGTCAGTAAAGCTGGGTGGAAACCAACCTACAATGTTTTTTAGACTGAGGACTGAAGTAGGGAATTGTAGATGGCAATACATAATAGTATGTATGCTAGCAAGTAGTGCCAGCAAATGCACATACTGTACAGTGAGCTCCATAATGTTTGGGACAAATATATTTTTTTCTTGATTTGGCTTTGTACTCCACAATTTTACATTTGCAATTAAACAATTCACATGTGGTTAAGGTGCAGATTCCACAACTACTGAGGCTACACTGCAAGCTGAAAAAAACAGGATGGCTTGGCTCACCCGTCTTCATTGATGATGTAACTGCAGATAGCAGCAGCAAAATCAACTCTGAAGTGCACAGAAGCATCTTATCAGCTCATGTTCACCCAAATGCCTCCAAACTCATTGGACAGCGCTTCATCCTACAGCAGGACAATGATCCCAAAAAAATTGCTAAGGGATACAAAGCAATTTTTCAAAACCAAAAACTCCTGACTGGCCAAGGCCTTCACCTGATCTGAATCCAACTGAAAATGTGTTTCATACGCTAAGAGAAAACTAGCCTCCGAAAAAAGCAGGAACTGAAGATTGGCTGCAGTACAGGCCTGGGAGAGCATCACCAGAGAAGATACTCAGCACCTGGAGATGTCTATGGGTCACAGGCTTCAAACAGTCATTTCATCCATAGGATATGTGACAGAGTGTACATGACAACTTTTATTTACATAACATCAATACGTCCCAAACACTTTTCTAGTGCCCTGAAATAGGGTCTATGTACAGTATAAAAAGTGCTGCAATTTCTACATGGTGAAACAAAAGTGTATAAAAATACCCTTTTAAAAAGCTGCACTTTAACCACATGTGAATTGTTCGATTACAGATCTAAAATAGTAAAATACAGAGCCGGATCAAAACTAAATAACTATTTGTCCCAAATATTATGGAGCATACTTTATATGTTTGTGTAAAATGCAATTATGCACATCCAGGGTATGAACCCCTTGAAACTAACCATGCCATGCTTTTAATGCTCCACTGTATAAGGGCAATCATATCTTTTGCAAGAGTATTCGGATCTACATCCACAATCATACTTTACCCTCAACATCAGCAGTCATTCCTTTCCCTTTTGTGTTTATACGGTCAACGCGGAATACTTCGAGAGGTACGCTAACCTACTGCGTCTTACGAACGCCTTCATCTGAACGAGAGCAAATCCCACGTCCTTCCACTCCTCCGGCTCCCACTCCACGCCAAAATGGAAAAAATAACACGACGTTTCGGAAATGTCCGGTTTTGCCACAACGGTCGACGAAATAAGCTTTTGCTTTTAAGGAGCGTGTTTTATTTATTTATTTATTTTATTTTTTTGGGGGGGGGATGTTTTGTGTGTGCGGCCTACCCAGAGTCCCTCTCCTGAGATGTGGTGCCGCCCCCCCCCCCCCAACCTCCACCCCCCCACCCCCCCAAACCCAAGCCCCATACATTACCCTGTCTTTGTAAATGATGTTAATCTGTTGTTTTCTGTCAGCAGGGACAATGAAGCGAGATAAAACAGAAATCTTTCAGAGGAATCTCTCTCTCTCTCTCTCCCTCTCTCGCTCTCTCTTTCTCTTTGAAACATGGATATGGCAAATCAATCCCTGGGTAACATCGCCTGAAAATCAAACAGCACCACAAAAATCAAAGTATTGACCACATGGCGAGTATGTACCGACAACTGAGCAGGAAACCTCTACAGGCCAGAGAGTATCAGAAAGACTTTTAAAACTGTTTTTATTAATGGGTAAAAAAAAAAAACTGGAAAATTGAAAATTGTTTCAAATAGTAACGTGCTGTTTGGCTTTCGAGTAACTGTTTTTAATGGAAAGCCGGCGATGGCTAATGCCAGCTAATTACAGGTACAGTAAGGGATGGGGATCAGATTTGCGCTGGTCATGGCGGCTTGGCCTCTGCTGGTGGGGAAGCCAAACTGCAGCTGCGTTTCAGAACGGCCCGTAATCCCTACCGGTATTACTGAAGAGGCTAAAAAGATTCAAAAAGCCTGCTTACAAATTTAATTACCTTTTCAGTTAACCACAGCTTAGCAGCCAATGACCTGATATTTCCACTGAAGACCAGGGAGCGAAGGGGGGGATGAATTGAGAGACTGGAGAGAGGGGAGAGGGGAGGAGTAGGAGTGGGACCGAGGAGATTGGCACTAGGGGTGGTCACGCAAGGCCTCACAGGAGGAAAGGACGCGGGCGCGGGTGCGGGCGTGTCGTCTGGGACCGGCGAAGCCGCCGCCACCGCCGCCGCCGCGGCGCAGCCACACCGGTGCCTTTCCCGCTAAGTGCCAGTCCGCGCGCGAATTAGCCGCAGTCGATTATAGCGCCGGAGTCGTAATAGCCGCCGTCTGAGGGGGAACAAAAGGGCCAAATGTGCGCCGGGAGTGCGATGGCGGTGTGATGTGCGCGTGTCCGTATGGGCACGGCTAAAATTTTCTGCACGGCAAGCACACATCGCGTAAATAGACTCCCCCCCCCTCTCTGTCCTTGCTGAAGGGATACCCTTGAAGAGCGGTGCGGATGTAATGGGCGGGCATTGTCAGTAATCAATCCATTTACTTTGCGCCTTTCATCTGTGAGTGTGTATTTCTGAGTGTGTGTGTGTGTGTGTGTACGTGTGTGTGTGTGTGTGTGGGGGGGGGGGAGCTGGGCAGTGGTGTGTGTGTGGAGTGTGTGTGAGTGTGTGTGCATGTGCCTGTGAGTGGGTGTGTTGTTGTGTGTGGGGGGTGTTGTTGTGTGTGTGTGTGTGTGTACGGAGTGTGTGTGTGTATGTTTGCGTGGGGGGTTGTGAATGGTGTGCGTGTGTGTGTGTGTGTGTGTCTGTGTGTGTGTGTGTGCACGAGCATGCATTTGCTGTGTTTGAATGTGTTGCTCTCTGGGTCCGCAATTATTTTGCAGAAGTGCCCATCTGCGTGTGCTCTTTGTTAACAAAAAAAAAAGTGAACATGACTTCTGATATAAAAACTTCTGCCTCATTGCAATTACACAAAAGAAAATGAACAGTTTCGGGTTGCCCCGGTAACCTAATTGCATCAGTACATTGCACACAGGAGCCAAAGTAACTGAATTTTGATGAAAAGGCGGCGATAATTTACGGCATTGCGAAATTAGTTGCCGTGGCGACGCGTTAATTACATCTCAAATTAACAATGCAAGTGTAGTGAAATTAAATATAAATCATATTTTCTGCATAAATTATAGGGGTTGATTAGTGCGGGCGCCAGGAGAAAGAGGTTAAGATTCCAAGGGCCTGTCACCCCCCCCCCCTCCCATCCCCTACCCCCCCCCTCCCCACTCCCCCCCCCCCTCCACCCACCACCACCCACTGCATTTTTCACTCTCATCCCGATTCTTTAAAAAGAGTCTCTCAGTTCCTTGGGAGAAATTAGACAGTTCAGCCATAAAGAGAGCAGTGTTTGCTCTGGTGGCTGCCGGCTGGCTGTGCGGTACGGGGTAAAACACGGTGGGATTAAATAAAGGACAGAAGTCGCGAGCTTTATTTGTGTCTGTCGTGCTCGCAAACGTGTATATTCTCTAAAACTTGAGCAAACTGGCACAGGCCTTGTCCATTGTTTTATAGACATTTACTGTACACACACCTTCTCCTAGAAGATTTTCCAAAAACCATGACGGGTAAGGGCTTTTCCCTGTCCTGATTAATGTTGCCAGTGCTCTAAGAAAGCACCCTCCTCCAGCTCCTCTGCTGCAGACAGCAGCTTCGGTACATGCAACTCAGCAAAGATGCTATTAAAGTAAATCATTAAGCAGGAGGACATTAAGAGTTAGTGTGTTATCACCGGGCAAAAATAGCAAACCTTCAACTTTTCTTCCCTTTGTGTCCTTACTGTACTTTCTCTAAGGTTGTTTTACAGAGAGATTACAAAGCCACTAGTCATTTTCAGCCTCAAAAATAATTTAAAAAAAAGCATTTTCTCACTCAGGAACCCTGAACAGAGAGAGAAGCTTAAAAGACAACTTAAACAATAGATTCCATGGCTTTCTTTTTTGAGAGCGAGAGAGAGAGAGAGAAAGAGAGAGAGGGAGAGAGAGAGAGAGAGAGGGTTTGCAAAGCTGATTACATTACGAGGAGCGAGCACACTTAATGCCCCACTGTGGCGTATTTATAGAAAACAAGCATTTGCTGTCGAAAAACAGAGAGGGGTAAAAGAAAGCATCTCATTCACGTCATGGCACCTGTCTCTCCAAAATGGTGATCTTTCTTGAACGACTCCAGAAAATCTTCAGCCGAGCACTATGTATGTATGCACAGTTCCAGTGCCTGTGACCAGCTGACTCTGGCGAGGTGACACGCCTTATTCAAAATCTTCCCCATTTGCACTGAAATATGGAACGCCCAACCACAGCTACGCTGTAGGTCTGTCTCGCCACTGCAAAATCATACAATATGGGAGTGCCGCACGCTAGCACGTGCTAAAAACAGTACAGCTAACCAATCACTTCTTGTCCGCAAAACTACCGGACAGCAGAGTCAACTGCCCCACTGACCAGATCTGTCATACCTCATACCAGTGGGAATGCCAGTCATGGACAGCACTGGCCCAATCAGGTTTCAATCTGAACTACAGGACTCACGGTAAAAATGCATCGAACGGGCACGACAGCTTGCGAGCACACGATCTTCCGATTTTTCCTTTTTCCAGTCATCCAAGTCTTAACCATAATGATGACGGGACACTAGCCATTGCAACATACTCTCAGTGGCCACTTTATTAGGTACACCTATCTAGTGGCAGGTATTAGTTTGCTAGTTTGCCTCCAGAACAGCCTGAAATCTTTGCGAGACGGATTCAACAAGCTGCCAGAAATAGTCCTTAGGAATTATGGTTTATGCTAACTCGATAGCATCACGCAGTTCCTGAAGATTTTTTGGCAGCACATTCAAGCCGCGAACCTCCAGTTCCACGCTCTATTGGACTGAGGACTGAGCAGGCCATTGGAGAAAACTGAAGTCACTGTCATGTTTGTGGAACCCGTTTGCTGTGCTTGTTTGTGCCAAATGGATACTTATCCTGCTGGAAGTATCCATTTGAAAAAGGGTAGCCTGTTGCCCTGAAGGGTTGTACATGGTCAGCTTAGGCAATGCTTAGGCACATGGGCAGAGACTATCTGGCATGGTCTTCTGTTGCTTTTAGCTCAACCACTTCAAGATTTGACGCGTTGTGTGTTCAGAGACGCACTGTTGCACACCACCGCTGTAAACAGCTGTTATTTGAGGATTTGTGGCCCTTCTGTTAGCCTTGAACGAGGCTGCCCATTCTCTCCTGACCTCTCTTATTAACAAGGTGTTTTTGCCCACAGAACTGCCACTCACTGGATTGTTTTGTTGTTTTATCGCACCATTCTCCGCGCGCCCAGGAGACCACAGTGTGTGTGTGAAACTCCCGGGAGGGCCGGCTGTTTCTGAGACGCTGGAACGACCGCGTCTGGCACCGGCAATCTCACCGCGGTCAGAGTCGCCTGCGTCACGCGTCTTGCCAATTCTAACGTTCGGTTCTAACAGCAACTCAATGTCTGCGTGCTTTGTGTTTCAGTCGTGGCCACACGTGATTCTACGTTTTTTTTGAGGAGCAGACTACTAGTGTTAACGAGCACACCTAATAAAGTGGCCGCTGAGTGTGTACTGTGTACACAGTGAAACCATGTTTATGTAACAGGCTCTTTGGATGCCTCTTTTAACAGCGATGTAAAATACAACCACACAATACCAGATGTGGCAAAAGGAAAAGAAGAAAAAAACCAGTAAATATATTCACAAATGCTGCTGCAAACTCATTTTATTCGACATCGTACTGTATTTACGTGCGCCTAAAAGCGCTTCTGACTGTTAAGTGATACCTGTGCTCAGGTGACCCCGCCCCACACGCATTTGCAACCGGTGTGAAACTTTAGATTAAAGCAGCAGAGGCGGCAGCTGACTTACACACGCCGAGCACCAATCAATGGCGGCCGCACCGGCGAGGGCCGGATCGCTTGACAAAGTCAGTCACCTTTAACGTCCTTGTTAAACAATTAAAGGTGGACAGTTGTTTTCAAAGTGGATGTGCCGTGCTGGTGGTCAATGAGACGTGCTGCATAAGTGCTGACGCCCAGGAGAGAGAAAACCCTCCGAAATGACCTAAGCATTAAAACGGCTCCGAAAATGATTGCAGAACATTTTAAAAATGGCACAGAAGCCTGCCTAATCCTCAACACTAATATGTGATCTATTTGGGCCTGGTGGCTTGGCTACATACATTAATACAAATTAATGTATTTATATCAGTGTAGTGTATTTTTATTTCATTTACAATACATTTAAATATCCCACTACATTATGCAGAATATATATATATATATATATATATATATATATATATATATATTATATAATAATAATTATTATATATATTATATATATATACATTAAAAATACAACAATATTAACTATAAAAAAATACAATGCGACCACCAGCAAGCTAGTTTTATTAACAGGCAAGCCAGCAAGATGAGCTATGTAAAATCATACTAACTCCTACGCAGCTTTGTGGCTATTTACTGAAATGAGCAGAGGAAGTGAAATAAGTCACGCTAGCTAGTCAAATTTAGCTCTGGGTAGTTATAACCAAATACAGCCAGTTTCACTGCATCACATCCTTGTTATTTATTATTTTAGACAAGTGGGCAATTAATAAGCTTCAGTTGCTGACATTTTAGTTCAGCTAATGGAACGAGGCAATAAAGATGTGGCAAATGTTTACTAATTTACCTGGGAAACAAGTGAAATGAAAACCTCATAAACATGCCATGCACCGCATGCTGACTAATCAGGCTCCATCAGTTTCAGCCATGGAAACTACAGTCTGCCCCTTGAATCCAAATCCAGCGCTGGTTTTCTTTTCTCCCAGGTAATTAACTGAACAACTAGCGCTGCTGATTGGGCAGACATACAGTAATCTTCACACCTGAGGGGCAAAGGAAGGGTGGAAAACCAGCAGTTCTCGGTCTTCGAGGACCGTGATTTGAGTAACAACAGGGGGGTCTAAGCTCGTCCTTGAAACCTAAAGTGAGGGGATACGATGATCCGGACTGAGAAGCCTGTCTGACCCGCCTTTATTTCACGGTGAAGAACACATTTATTTCTATTTTAAGCCCCTCCAGACTTCAGGGGAATGAAAACAGCTGTAGACGTCCAGGATCCAGTTAGCCTTGAATGCTTCCATGGTGTACACACACACAAACACTCTCTCCACCAGGCAACGTTAGAAAACAACTGTACACGAGTTACCGCGAGTAAATCAGACAGGTTACTCCTGAAATGGTCCAGTAACTCCAGTAATTGAGTGCCATTTATAAATTTGGCCAAGTATCACTTTTTATCCTCTGGGTAAAGCCCCCAAAATAAATATTGCCTGGACACTTCACTACCTCATGTTTATTTCTCATTTGCTTGTTTTGTTTGTAGCGAGCCAGTTAGTTAACATAGCTGCAGGGGCAGCGCTGATTACAGAAGCACGGTGGAAGTGGGCTGCTTGGTGGGGCTCACGGGTTGAGGCGCCATGCAGTGGTGCATGGATGAGCCCCAGGGGCTCAGCTCACATTTGGATTGTGGCAGTGCGTACTGCTAGCTCCGTGGGGGGGGGGGGGGGGGGCGATTTGGCGAATGCGTCGCCCAGGATATGGGTTCAGTCAGTCCTACCCAATCATTTTTTTAAAAAAATAAGAAGGTGAAAAAAAATGCACAGTAACCATTGAAAATTTTTTTGGGACCACTAAAGTGTTTATTTAGCTACGTGCCCACAGCTAAGATTAAGCTTTTGTTTGGGGTGGGGGACGGCAGGTGGCGGGGGGGGGGGGGGGTGTGACCCACAGGGGACTGAATGATACACCTTTCCCCCTTTCCTCCAGACAGACCCGACTCCGTGCTGCGAAAAAACCGCGAATCGCCTGACCGCAGCGGCCGCGTTCAGGTCCCGTCCCGCAGCGCTGGGACGCCGGACGTTTCCTGTTACGCCCCATGAATCAGAGACGTACCTGCCTATCGATTTTCAATCGCTTCCCCCGCGGACGGTCGCAGCCATTTTTTTTTTGCACCTCCAGCAGGAACAGGGGGCGGCCGCTAAGCACTTCTCTCTCTCTCTCTCTCTCTCTCCTCTCTCGCTCTCTCTCTCTCTCTCTCTCTCCTCTCTCTCTCTCTCTCTCTCCTCTCTCTCTCCCTCTCTCTCTCTCATCTCTCTCCCCTCTCCTCTCTCCTCTCTCTCTCCTCCTCTCTCTCTCTCTCTCTCTCTCTCCCTCTCTCCTCTCTCTCCTCTCTCTCTCTCTCTCTCTCTCTCCTCTCTCTCTCTCTCTCTCGTGCCCTTGGACGGCGGGACACGGAACAGCGGCCGAACTTAAATCACCAAACCGCTTTTTTTTGGCGCCATCGCGGGCGGGTGCCCTCTGCACTCCTTCACTTCGCCTCCTCAGCGCGCAGTCGTGGGAAGAGCTGCTCAGATTTTCCTAATCAAATTAAATATATAAAAATGTGCATATCGCGCTGGCAGACGTGCCACCAATCAAGTTAAAGTTTGGCAGGTGGAAGGGAATGCCTAGTCAGGACTGAGAATTTGACGCTTTTAAGGTTTTCCCACAGAAACATATAAAATAGCCACGTGACTTACAAACGTGAACTTCTCTCGGTCGCACAATAAAGCTCAGTGCTGGGTTATTCTGTGTTTCTTCTTCCTCCTCCATTCTCTTCTGTTTCTTATTTTGTCCCACTGAACACATCATAAAAAAAAACTCCAGTCCCCCAAACATTGCTTCTCCCCATTGGTCTATATCATCAAAAACGCTCCAGTCCCCCAAACATTGCTTCTCCCCATTGGTCTATATCATCAAAAACGCTCCAGTCCCCCAAACATTGCTTCTCCCCATTGGTCTATATCATCAAAAACGCTCCAGTCCCCCAAACATTGCTTCTCCCCATTGGTCTATATCATCAAAAACGCTCCAGCCCCCCAAACATTGCTTCTCCCCATTGGTCTATATCATCAAAAATGCTCCAGTCCCCCAAACATTGCTTCTCCCCATTGATCTATATCTAGGGCCTGTTCTCTCCTCTCAAGACATTGAGGACTGACTATGGTCACTTTTACAGCCTTGTGTTAAACAATTATCCCATTGCGGAACATAAATAAAAACTTAATTAATCATCTAATCACTCTCAATCAAGTGAAACTTCTAAGATTATGGATCGACAATGAAGGGGGAAAAGTGTGCCAAAACTCATAAACTCATTACTGTTCTTCTCATAAGTAGGGAAAATAACATGACAAGCTTAGACTGTAAAGAAAGCCATTGAATACACACTTGGAATACAACTGTTTCACTCCTTTGAGGAAATTTGTTTAGTAACTTAAAGAATCATACCACCTTTTTTATTTTTTTTAAAGCTATTTGGAGCTATAGTACGTGGTGGGTTTTTCAGCAAACGTTTTACTCATAGATGGTTTTGATTGCCAATGTGCAAAATCATGGAAATTCGCTTTTAAATAATGGTGACAGGAGCCATTTGCATTCGGAAGTCCTGCAGTCGTGAAAAAGTACGAGAACTACAATCCAGATTCAGCATTAATCACTGGGTTAGGACAACAGGGTGTTTTAAAAACATGGTTTGTTGTATTCAATGTGACATTGTGCCTAGTAAATATTAATGCGTGGCCTCTGTCAAATTCTAAATGTTATGTCTGCTCACTAAGATTTCATTTCCCTTTTTATGACAGTCAAACCTTTATCAAGAGTCAAGTTACATGAATGAATATAAGAAAGCTTGAGTAGCATTACTTTGTATCAATTCTTGTTTTGTCTGCATGGAACATGTAGGTGATAGTTTAGATGTACATTTGTATGATTTTCATTAAAAAAAAAGTTTTTAGGAATTGTCTTTTTGCAGACGTATGCAGAATATGCTTTGTTTGTATGTGTAACATTTTTTTGCATTTAAAATGTTTTTGTTCAAATTAAATAAGAAATTGTTACTACTTAATGATATTTGGTTCACACCATAACAACTGCAATGTGCAAACCAAGAAATTCAAGAGCTTACTTTCAATGGCATAAACATTTCATGTCTTCATGTAATATTCTATTTCATCAGATTCATAAATTTAGAATGGCTAAACAATGCTCCGCGACATGCCTTCTACTCTGACAAAGATTTTAACTGGGTTTAAAAAAAGGTCCCTTTTATTGTACACAATGCCATGTTTTCTGTTGGCAATCAGCTTTTCTCCTTCTCCTTAGTCTCACAGTCTGGGGCGCTGTCTGTCATGCTAGCCAATATATACTATACTAAGGTAGTAATCTGGTTTTTAGGGCCACAAATCAACCCGCTTTACTAAAAACCGACGTCTTCCGAAGGAGGGGAGCCATCTTTAAATCCGAAATAAAATCACCTCGACCTCGAACCCCACATTTACTCAAAACAATGAAATCCACATTATACAGTACTTAAAAAATATGAAATACATATCTTTTGCACTGAATTGCTATCAATATTGTATGTAGCCACAACACAAGATACACCCTCTGGGTCCCCTGGGTGTCAACTTACTGATGTTATTATTCTCTGAACTTCAACCCATTTACACCATCAAGTTCATTTCATTAATCTTCTTTTTTATATATATATAGCACACCACGACTTAGGAATATGAGAAGAAACATGGTTTATTTAGATAAGCATAAATACTCAAATATACCTTTCCTCATTTCATTAATCTTATTTTAACAAATCAATAGTGAAATCCATATTTAGTGGCTATGGTTGCTTTTCTTAACTGATATTGCAGGCACAGTTTAATGACTGGTAATTCATAATGCTAGCCTGTCCCCTAACTACTGGTAGCCACAACTTTTCTAAATACGGACCTTTCCCATAATGCTTTGCACATTGCATTGCTTTAGTTAATATAACCTGTCCACATCACAACAGTTCTACTTTAGGCATACTAGCTATCTGTGAATCATATGCTACAAATCGACTGCTTCTGAGTAAACACCATTACACATTTGAAACCATGTTTAAAAGTTGTCCTCTCCATGATTGAGAGGACAAGATATAGCCAAAATAATATGCATTTTCAAAACATAAAATTCTAGACAGCTGTGATCATCACTCCTTTAACTGCCACTCTTTCAATCTCTCAGATTTTATGCTTCTCAACAAGAAGATGAAAAGTAATATAAAAATATAAAATCCCATAACTACCCCTTACTTGAGTTAACAATGCTCAGACCAACATCAAAATACTGTATGCCCACAAACATTTATTCTGGAACTGTGGAAATATTTTGATATATTGTTCCATGCCTTTCTTACCTCCAATCAACAAAAATATTGGAAAAGCAAAAACTTACAGACACTTAACTATCTGGGCCTAATATATACAATGCTGCATAAGAATTACCCAAATGTCAATTCATAAAAAAACACAAAAAATCACCATCAAAAATTTCACATTTATATAAAGGTACACTTTTATTTTCAGAGAATAAAAGTACTAGTAGGACAATAAATTTGACAACGAAAGAAATGAAGAAATTTGCACACGCGCACACACAAGCACACACACACGTACACACACGCATGCGTATGCACACACACGTAAACACACGCACACACACACACACACACACACAAGCACACACACACGTACACACATGCATGCGCATGCACACACACGCAAACACACGCACACACACACACATACGCACACACATGCACTCACAGACACACACACAGACGCGCACACACACACACACACACACACTCTGCCCCAACTGCCTCGGATGTACAGTATGTGGTACGACTTACCTCAGAGCGTCGTGAACAAGCCTCAGGAGGGATGTCAAGGGGGAGGCGTGCGGGGGGCGGGGGGGGGGTGGGGGGCTGGGGGGGGAGGAGGCGGGGGGAGTGGGGGGAAGTGGAGAGCAAACAGAAACAGCAACAGGAACCGACTTGAGCCATCTAAATTATTCATACGCCAGATGGATTCCTTTCCCTGCCTATTTTAAAAGAAAATAGACCCATTTCACTTACTGTTTCCATCCTTTTTTTCTCTGTTCAGCGGCCCTCGTGTCGTTCAAACGCCTAAATAAATGTTTACCGTACGCGCACGTCGCACCGAACCGTTCCGATAAAAATCGGGGCTTAAAAAAAAGTGTCCTGTGGTAAATTCCACTATCTGATGCTTGTGTAAGTACTCATAACTACACGACTATGGCCCTTTCCCTACCACTCTGTCTACACAGAGATACAGGCAGGGAGGACGGGGGGGGGGGGGGGGGGGGCTTTGACCTTGTGTGAAGGATATAAAAAATCCCACAGCCCCGAGGGACTCTAACTATCTTGCATATTGCTGTTAAAATGTCTGCAAAATTTAATACACTCTGCGTGCCGTCTAATCAATGCTCGAATACCATTTTTTCAACGCCAGCTGCGTTTTCTAAATCTTTCATTTTGCCCTTTTTCTCTTAGTATTGCTAAATAATGTAGCAGCGTATAAATTATGTTCCCGGGTGTTCAGCAGAACCACAGAACAAGCGGGAAAGTGACATTTTCTTTGTTTTTTTAATATTTTTTATATTTATTTTCTCGGTGTTTGATCTACTCGTTGTTTCGAAAAGCTAGCTCCCAAGTGGTAGCCTGTCAGTGGTACTCTGTGCAGTGCTGGTTAGTTAATGAAGACAACAGCTGGAGAGCAGTAAACTTCACCTACAGCTTCTCTGCGCTGTTTTAGTACACCCTAACTTTCCAATGCTGTAAACAGTTTTATTCCAAACTTTGCACCTCTATCATCGACTACAATTAATAACAACTGTACTGTTACTAATATTAATAATTATGAGGATAATTATTTACTTTATTCACAAGTTTATTTTTTACAGGGACAAAGAACATTAAAGCAATATTAATATATATGTGCCTGTAACAGCCAACTGGCTTGTTTTCAACTGCAGTCTCTGGGCAAGATGGAAAAACCCATTAAAACAGGTTATGATAATGATGATGATGATGATGATAATGATCATCATCAATGATAATAATAATTATCATTATTATTTTGCTCAAAATTTTTGCTGGGCCTCCCTTACAGCAATAATAGCCATATATTCATATATTATGAGAATATTATTATGATTATTATTATTATTATTATTAGTAGCAGTAGTATATTATTTTTTATTTTATTATTATTATTATTATTATCATTATTATTCATAAACAAAAGATAGCTATAAAACCACAGTTTGAAATTCAAAGAAGCTCTGACTTTAAGAAAAATAAAGAAATATACACTTAACATTAAAAAAAGTGACATTTTCCTCACCAGTTTTAACTTGACAGACTGCGTTCCTCATGTGTTATTTGATGAACTTATATGGTAACGGCAGGACAAGTGGTGTCATATGTTCACTTCATACATTCGATAATAAGCTCTTTCTCTGAAACTATTATTTTTTTCATTATCTGTACAGTATAATCTCAGGTTCTAGATGATGTCATCCAAACTGTCCCCCCACCCCCCACCCTCTGCTGTGTCACCCTGACCAGCTCGGGTAGTGTTTATAGTACATGGTGTACGCGTGTATGAATGGTGCGTTTAACACTTAAGCTTCTCTCTTTCATTGCTACCTGCTTAAAAAAAAGAACAAAAATAAAAAATGGACAAGTTTCTCCCAAAGGACAAACCAAAAGAAGAAGAACAGTACAACACCTTCTGCAAACAGATCACACAGCAGGCCTGACGCTGCTCACTATGTACTATGTGTACGTGCGTGGTGGAGTGGTTTCTGATGACCGTAAAACATACTGTAGACATACATCAAGACTGGAACATGCCAGAGTGACTCAGACTGACACGTTTAAATAGGGAAGTAAAAGCAACGCTGTAAGGATTTTAAAAGAAACTGCAGCGAGGCACAAGGACTACAGTATAGTACTGTATTTGACCCCGTAGTCTTTCAAATGGAGGTACCTCATTCCAGGCAAAAGACAGAAGATTTTAACTACATCCTACAACTACAAGTATCCAGTACTTATATGAAGATGTGCATACAGCACCTACCTTAACCCTCTGAACATAAATATGGTAATGGATAATGTAATGATGGGGATGGTTATGAAGATGGTGAGGAAGATGATGAAAATTAAATGTTATTAGCTTGTAGTGTGGATAAGGAAAGTGATGAAGGAGCCTGAGAAAATGGGAAGCATGATTAGGAAACGGCGATAATGAAGACGAAGATGACGAAGGTGATGCTTTGTCAGGTGTGCCCTGGTGCTGTATGCTGTATAGAGACACTAGGACAGAGAGACACTGGGCTGATATGGGTTGAGTTGTTAAACCAACACTGTCGTTTCCTCTGAGCCACAGGGATTCAGCACACAAATCAAAGCACTTCATGCCTTAGGATTTCAAAACTAAAATATGTTTGCCTCAAAATGAACGACAATTTGATCTTTTTCTAAATTAGTCCAAATGAGGTTTAAACTGTTTCAGTTAAGGGCCGTTAATATACTTTTAATCTGAAAAGATCAGAAGTTTTTTTGTTTTTTTTCCCATCAGAAGGGCCTTTGAGCTCCTTTTTGCTCGTCTCTCATCCCCCCCCCAGATCCCATGTCTTTCTGTGTTTTCCAAGTCACAGAGGAGAAGCACTGGGGTCTCCGTCAGATCCCCCGAAACTTCAGCAACAGAGAGCGAAAACTCAACAAAATGCATAATTGAAGGCAGCCTCGCTGCAGTTGGGGTGAACCAACGCTCTCATTTCAAGCAAAGACAGCGGGGAAAGAAGAAAAAAAACACTACACGTCGGTTGTAAATTCACATTTCAAATTGTTTCCTCGTGGCACAACCCAGTTCCCTCATTTCGTTTTAATTAAAAATTCCAAACTCATTTTTTTATGCTCTGATCTTTGTCAGAAATTAGCTATTTCAATTTACAAGGTGGTTTGAAATACCACCGTATAAAAAAAGGTGACAAGTTAATATTTCAATTGAAATGATAAGCTACCTCAGATTTGTTTTATACGACAATTTGAAAATGGCTACATGGACAAGAATACAGGTCTGCTGAGCTGTAATGTTTGGCCAAATCTTCATACAGGAATTTATTTTTGCAATACTTTGGAGAACGTAATACTAGCCACATTTGCCTCATGTTAATGTTATAATTCCAAAACTCACCAAAAAGCAATTACTGTCCCATTCCATACACTCCCATGAGAAAAATGTCACCACAAATCCTTTCATAAGACAGTCATGCACACATATTTTTAAATACTTCATCAATGTGTATTTTATTTTTCTTTAAAATGTGTAATAAAATTTAAACACAGTGTGGGAGATGTTAACACTTTAAGAAGTATCTGCAATGGTTTTAGGAGCAACAGAGTTAAAAAAAAAAAAAAAAACTACATCATTTTCAGCAGGTAATATCTTTTGAGGTTATAAATATTATTCTCCTGTTGGACACAGTGTTGAAATCACCCTGTATTTCCACATACAAATGTAGTAATATGTCCTTGTTTTAGTTACACCAGCCAAGCTGGTTTTAAGCTACATCTGATGGGGGTGCATTTCTTAACCCTTTAAAGAGTCAGTTTTTTAAAAATGTTTTTATTTTACTTAAAAAATTATTTTTATAATTTTTATTCTAAGTCAGGATTTTAGAACTCCGTTGCTTTCAGATACCAGTACCGATTGTGACATCAGCATTAGAATGCTCAGCTAAGAACATTCTAATCCCATTTTTGTGATCTTGCACCCTCAAAGGGTTAAATACCTGGTAATGTTTTTAATGCTCACGTACAGTGGCACAATCTTTCGCTGTCTGGAGGAGACTGCTGGCCTGGGTCAGACACAGTCTTTATACTCTCGCTGCAATAACCGCCCCCACCCCCCCGCCCCCCCACAACCCCCATCCAAGGTCCAGTCAAATGCAGTTCCCTCCTCACCCATCTCTGGGGGATAGGGATGACCTCAGTCTCTTAAGGAAATTCTCCTCCTATGTATCGCTCCACATATAAATGAAGATGATGACTTTTAAAAGGATGGGGATTCATTAGTACAATAAGTAGCCCTTTCACGTGTTCTTTGGGCGATGCCTTTTTTTCCGAAAGCAATTCCGGCACATTTGCACAAAAGGGAGATGACTTTACTGGGAGAGGCTGTGGTTTAATGGTCCAATAACGTTGGCGGCCAAAGTACGATCATTCTCCCACGATGGCACAGAGAGAGATGCGCTTCAAAAAAAAAAAAAAACCCGCGTAAAAAAAAAAGTGTCAGTGTAAACACAAGCTTTTTCAAGTTTTATTAGTGAATGTGTGGAGCACATACAAATATACTGGAAGTCTAATCAAAATTCTAATAAAAAATATTAGGTCCTTTAGTTCACCCACTACTCGCGGCAATTAATGAAAAATACGTCGCTTATGAGTAATTTTTATCTTTTTTTACAAAATTATATTGAGTGTCTTTTCAAGGGCAAGGCTTTCATGAAATTAAATACTATACAGTGCATTAAAACCCCAGCGGCAGTCTCACATCTGTATATAACTAAACGGGTCAAATCTGAAATGCTCAGTGTCAACAGTTCGTTTGGAATAGTTTGGTTCGTGTGCATCCAGCACATCACACACTAAACTCTACCCACAGGGGAAGCACCTCTGCTTGCAGGGGACTTGAGAGACAGGAGGGTTGTGGGGCAGAGTTCAGGTGGACAGTTCATCAATGCCAGGCACAAAACAGGTGAGTATAAGCTTACCTACTACCCTCACTAATAATTCAACTGACACCATTAGTACTAAAATCTAACAACAAGCTCAAAACATGCCTTCCATTCCAATAACGGGCAGCAGTGTAGTATAATGGGTCTTAAGCTGGCCTTGTAACCTAAAGCTTACATTCCCAGGTAGGACACTGCCGTTGTACCCTTGAGCAAGGTACTTAACCCACATTGCTTCAGTATATATCCAACTGTATAAATGGATGCAATGTAAATGCTATGTAAAAAGTGGTGTAAGTCACTCTGAATAAGAATGTAAGCTAAATGCCTGTATTCTATTCAGTAAGACAAGGAGACCAGTTCACAATAATATCAATTCTAAATGCGTCATGTGCAACAAATTGTTGTTTCATACAGATGCGATGGCACGGGGGATTGCATCTCTGTTAATCCAAATAATATGCACCTCAGCCTGTGCCCCTGTGCCACAGGCAGGGGCCTACTCCGGGCATGCTCAGTTGGGGCCGAGCGAAGCAGCCCCTCCGCGACACTCCTGGTCCGTACGCTACGCGGATGCTCCTGCAGGTGCGCCCCGCCCCAGCGCCTAGCGTGCAATGCAAATGCCACCCCTGATTTACCTCTCGCTTCCTACTGCAGGAAACCTGGCCTCACCACAACAACTGAAAACCACTCCCGGTTTTCCAGTAAACGAGAGGAGGAACGGAGAGAGAGAGAGACAGAGAGAGAGAGAGAGAGAGAGAGAGAGGGGGAGCGTGAGAGTGAGAGACAGTGAGAGAGAGAGGAAGAGAGAAAGAGCGTGAGAGGAAGAGAGGGAGGGAGAGAGAGAGAGAGAGAGCATGAGAGTGCAACAGTGAGAGAGGAAGAAGACGTGAGAGAGAGAGAGGGGAGAGAGAGAGAGAGAGTGGAGAGAGAGGGGAAGGAGAAGGGTTTTATTCTCTTTCATTGTATATGGTGTACATGTATGTAATAGCTACAGCAACACATGTTCTCTTGTCATGCAAATAAGTCGTGTATGAATTTGAATGTGCGAGAGAAAGAATGGGAGTGAGAGAGTGCGAGTGGGGGTGGTATTGGGAACAGATTCGTGCATAGAACTGCGTGCAAATGGTCATTGTGTATTGAAACCGTGTCATTCACGCTTTGCATCCCATGACTGAACGTTCAAACTTTCTCAATGCTCTTGCACAAAAGGCCACGGAATATATCATACCTAGGAGAATAAACAGGTAACGCAACCATACGCCATCTCCATCTCCTCATCTGAAATGCCCGTCGTGGAAGCCCTATGAGTTTCCCATCTGACTTTAATCTCGACAAATCAGTGTAAAAATTGGGGTATAATTTTAAAAAAAGTGGGATTGGGGGGGTCCAGGGAAAATTCCTGGAATTCTACAGAGGACAAGGGGTTAAAAACACAGTCGCGTGAAGCAGCGAGCGGACCGCGTCGCGTGTAGCGCGTGAAGTTTAAATAAATACACTCCTCCCTAGTCCTCACAAAGGCCAGAGTATGAAAAAAAAAGTCAAGACCCTCTCAACGAGATTAAATAAAAACCCACAGAATAATACCGCTTCCCTGGGAGGGGGGGAAGGGGGGGGGCAGAGGGAAATGGCTTTGTAGCAGGAGGAGGGAATTTTTTTTTTGGAAGGGGGTTGGGGCGGGGAGGGGGGGGTCCCGACAGCAGGGAAAGGTCCTGTAGGTTTCACAGCTGAGTTTGTTTTATCGAAAGGCCGTTTGAAGGCCTCTGAACCTGGGACAACAGCGGTCGTGTTTGTTCTTCTTTAAGCGAAGCTGCTTTAGAAGCTGCTTTTTAAAACAAGAGAGTGGGGGGGTGGGGCGGGGGGGGCAAGGGGTACAAAAAAGAAAACAAAATCTAAATTTCTGTTGCGGTTGCAGCCGGCGCACGGCTCCTACCTGCTCTGAGAAACTAAAAGTTTAACAGCTGTGCTATCGGCCTGTCGACAGCCGACGTCGTTTAGCTGGTTCTCTGTGATCTCCAGCGCGAGAGAAGGTAATGGTGTCCATAGAAACGGGATCTGCAACAGCAGCAGCCCAACCGCCCTCAAAAGGATTCAGGCTTCCAGCGTAGTGAGCAGCGACGTCTAACCCGCCCCCCCCATCCTCTTCGCGCCCCCCCCCCCTACTCTCCCCATATTGGACAGTCAACGTTTCACATCAAACGTACCACCGCTGCATCCCAGCTGAACGTCACGGCGTCGTCTGTTAACACCGACCGACAGCGCCGAACTCCACAGGGCCCCCGTAACGTTTTGCGAGAAACTCGATTTCTCCCTCTCGTCCTTCCCGCGACGAAGCGCGAGGAGCCCGAGTCGGACTTGAAGGAGAACGAGACGCTGTTTGCCGTCGCTCCGTGTTCGTCTGAAGATGTTTACCGGAACGCCGCGCCTCCTCGCTAATCCCGACAGGGTAGCAGCGTCCGCGAGCTACCGCGATCCTGCTCGCCTGAGCTTATTTAAACAAACAGAACGCTTCGATTTTGCCCCCTTTTTGCCAAAAAAACAGAAAGGATTAAAAAAATAATAATGAAAATTTTTTCCAAGATTGCAGTCGGCAGCAAATGATTTTTCAGCAAGTGGGAAGTCTGCACATATTAAAACCCCCTTGCTCTTATTGTTGACAGGTGGAAATTTGAAACACGGCGTTCGGAATCGGTAATGGTGCCAGAGCCGTAGGCAAGGCCTGTGAACCCGACACTCCCATTAGGACCCTACTGGAAAGTGAAATATTTGATCATGGGTGGGAAATTGAGGGAAAATGAACTGAAACCAGATACAGATGACTTACTTTCTTCCTGGCTGTAGCATATGGATGTCACTCAGACTTAATAAGCTTTCAAATTTTCACTTTATCACAGAAAATAGAGTCTGAGAAATAAAATCAGCCAGTTTCACCCTAATGGACAAAGTAATGGAGAGAGGTGAAACCGACACAACACTATTTTTTTTCCGCCCAGCCTTAATATTATCAAAATGAAAGCATATTCACTTCTGGAGTTTTCACAGAATCAATTCAAACCCAATACTGGTCCTTTTCTGAACCTTTATTTTATAATGGCTCCAACAAATCCTGCACTTTGGAGCAGCCAGCCACTGAGCGTCAGTCACTTTGATACCGGGGAAAGCCATCCCGGAGTCAGTCCGCCGATCCCTCTCTCCCCCTCTCTCCCTCTCCTCTCTTCCTCTCTCCCCCTCTCCTCTCTCCCCCTCTCCCCCTCCTCTCCTCTCCTCTCTCTCCTCTCCCTCCCCTCTCCCTCTCCTCTCTCCCTCTCCTCTCTTCCTCTCTCCCCCTCTCCTCTCTTCCCCTCTCCTCCCCCTCTCTCCCTCTCTCCCCCTCTCCTCTCTCCCCCTCTCCCCTCCCTCCTCCTCTCTCCTCTCTCCCTCTCCCTCTCCCCCTCTCTCTCTCCCCTCTCCTCCTCCCTCTCTCCCCTCTCCTCCCTCTCCTCTCTCCCTTCCTCTCCCTCTCCCTCTCCCCTCTCCTCTCTCCCTCTCCTCTCTCCCCCTCTCCTCTCTCCCTCTCTCCCCCTCTCCGCCGGTCCGCATGCAGCGGCTCCTCTCATATGTTTTTTCATTATCCCTGCCCTTTGGGAGGATGAGATTAAGATCACTTTCAGGCGCAAGCGTTACATGCGGGGTCAGGTCAGATAAACTGACTTGTTGCCAACAAAACTCTCGATCATTTTCCTAGTGATCCACTTTGTGATGCACCTCCACGCAGGTGCACACGTGCACATACACACACACACACACACACACAGACACACACAGAGTGCTCATTGACTGACTATGTGCAACGACAAGGCTATTGCAGTAGTCACTGTTTTAAATGGCAGGTTTGTGGTCGAGTGACAGCAGCGATGAATTCAGCCAGGGACGATGCAGTGAGACACAGGAATCCTTCGGTTTCAGAGAGGAATGATCAAAAGGGATTCGCTGAGCACATGACTCCTCGCACGAGCGACAGCTTCGTCACACTTAAGGCGAGAGCCTCAGCGCATTTTTCAAAGCGCCGAAGCGTGTTTCCATAGAAGCGGCCATCGCTTGCATCCCGCTCTCTACCTTCTGGGTAGAGACAGCGCTCCCCGTTAGGGTCGCGCCTCATACAAAAAGCTTCCAGAGAACTCCGTCTTCTTCACCAGTACACCGGACACGCCCGTCACTCTCCAGAGAGATGGAGGAGCTCACTCTTTCAGCTGTGTGTACACCGGCGTTTTTCTCTTCCTGCTTTTCCCCCAGAAATCGCCCAAACAAAGTAAAGCTGACGGGGGGGGGATTAACGTCTGCCTCCCTGCTTCTCTGCAGGACCATGAATTATTCTCAAGTAGACAGATGTTAAAATGTGTATGCCCATCAGCGGTTCTGACTATCTGAAGATTCGTGATTCATGTAAATCATGAATAATATATATTTTTCCTGCTGAAAGAAAGCGTTACATCAGATAGGATGTACAGTAGACATCCCCCCCCTCCATTCCCCAGTGATTGTTTATCATTGTTTATCAATTGACCATTTAAGGCAGCTCCTCAAATGGACCCAAAGCAAGATCGCATAACTATGCACTCGTGAAACACAAACTGAAACTTCACATTAATTTTAAACAGCTCCAACAACAAAGCTAAAAGCTTTTTTGATCAAATGATTGGTTATTTTAGTGCAGTGGGCATCTTGTTTATGCCACAATAAATCTTTTACTGAACATTTTCCCTTAAGTTTATTTCAGCCATTTTAGAGTTACGACTAAAGTACGAACAAACTCCGCTCCCAACGCCCAACGTGACTGTAACACTTGGCCTGCTTGAACCTGAACTTTGACATTCCTACAGTAAACTGACTGACCTTTTTTTTAACCGGATAACGCATTTCCTATTTTTAAAACAATGCAACACACAATACACACACACACACACACACACACACACACACACTCGAGGAGTTAGGAGGAGCACGTTTTTCTCAGAGCCATTTAGTGTCACTCTCAACTGCCAAAAAAGTTGGCGAAAACACACATCTTTAAAAAAACAAAAAAAAACAAGTGAAGACGCCTCCAGACACATAAATAAATAAATGAGTAAACAGAGATGAGAGTGTCATCTGGACTCGGGGGGCGAAGGGGGGGGGGGGGGGTAGGGGGAGGGGGGCGGAGGTCGGGACATGGGCCACTGGGACGAGGGCATCTCCGTTCGCCCCCCGGCCACCATCACGTTGGCATGCTCTGGAACAGACAGGCCGCCCCCTCCCCCCCCCCAAATCCCACTCGCGCACACAACAGATGGAACTAATGATGCGAGAGAAAAAGAGATCATTTCACTTTGGTCCCTCAGAAAAGCCACGAAGATCAGCGTGAAGCTTTGACTGATGGGGCCTGGGAGTCACGGGCCACCTTCGTAATGGGTGGCTATCGGGGGGGGCGAGGGGGGGGGGCGGGCGAAAGAACAGAGGCCTTCTTTCTTTTCGCGATCCTTTGATTTAAAATTTTTTTTTAAAATTTCATTTTATATTGTATCCTCAGAGAAAACTACGTTGCTTTTTTCAAAACTGCAGACGCACAACCTGGGAACAGGAAGGCCCTTCATTCGCGAGCGCCCTCCCATCGGTGATGTCTGCGTTAGGGGATAAATTTACGAGCCGCGGTCGTTTGTTTGGCGTGTGGTGAAGCCGGGCTTCGGCTTGGAAGCCTCTCTCTGCGGATCCTTTGTTGAAATTCTGGACGAAACGAGAACTACTTTGCGAGGAGCGAGACGTCCACGCAGGGTCAGACGCCGCTACGCACGGGCGAATCAGTTATGGCCCCTTTTACGAAGGCAAGTGCCCATTATAAACAATATATGGATCACAGGATATGAGGCACTTCCAGTTGCATTCCACTGAATTTCAACAAAAGATTAAAAAAGCTGCAATTTCCTCAGCTTTCCATGACAGTTCTATGTTTTGTTATTTGGGGTTTTTTTTTCCATACAAAACATTTTGTGCAATAATATAATGACAAATCATGATACAAAAATACAGACAATACCATACACGGTACGCTCATTTTGGGGAAATGGAAATCATGATACATCATAAAGAACAAATTATTTATTTTGAATCGCATTGTTTTTGGCCTCTGAGAGTACTGCTCTTCTGGCCCATTGTTTTCGAGTAAAACAATTTTCCTGTGAACTTTATACCCAATCCTCGAAAAAAAAATTATTTTTAAGAATTCTAAAGAGGTTTAATTCATGTTAATTAAAGGTCAGAGATCAAGTGCCCTCACACAACTTTGTGTGGTTCACACAAGGGGCTATCAATAGCAGAGTCAGTGTAAAATGGCTTAATTAGGAAACCTTGCTCTCTCTCTCTCTCTTTATAAATTATATTTTCCCAATACGAATTTTTTTTATTCTGAGAGGGATTATTTTTAAATATAGCTAGCGGTTTAACGCAAACCATAAACAATCTCGGCCAAGCAGCAAAGGTATCTCTCTCGTCTGGAAACGATAGACAAACCATCTGTCTCTCTGTCCCTGTGCACACACTCTCTGCGTCCTGAAAGAAAATCACTTCCATTACAGAGATGTGCCGGGGAAGAGACATTAGACCCCCCAAACCCAAGCTTAGACATGCAGACTGTGAACTACAATTCCAATATTTGAATTAGAATGCAAATATCATAAATCATTTACAGGGACTTGATGCATATACAGATATCAGGCTAAAAACCGTCGATGTGCTGGATCAGACTCCGAGGGGTGCCTGTCCACATCCTAATTACTGGAGGGCCTTATTCACATAACAAATCACCCACGGCGTCAGTACATTTCCCACAATGCAGTTCGGTTCGCACACAATGGACTTCGCCGAGACAGAAAGTGAGCTGACAGCACAGAACGGAGGAGGCGAGGCACTCAACATACAGCCGAATTTCAAATGTAACCGCAAAATAAAAAAAATGTTTAAATTCAGCATGGGTACAAGATGGACATACTGTAAGACAGATTAAACACAGGATAACAATGGAAAGGACTACTTTATAAAAATACATGACTAGGAAGAAAACATAATTGCAGCATTATGTAAATGAATATGTATATTTTTAAAATCACTGTTACTAAAGATACAAAAACCACCCACAGGTCCCATAATGAGAAGCTACTGTCCAAACAATAACTGAGGCGAGGCAAACAACTGCGAAAGCCCTTGGAGGCTTCGAGGAGCAGATTAAATTTAAAAGGCCCCTTCTGGGACAGCGAGGTCTTACTGTAAAGTGCGCTCCGGAACCAATCGAAGAGCGGTACCTGTGAGGGGACGTCGGGTGCCATTCACTTTCCCTTTTTACCTACAATTATGTTTATGTGCCAGCTCATACACGGGCCGAGCCCTCTAAATCCGTTTCAGAGTTTCAGAGAGGGCTGGGGGGTGTAGGGGGGGGGGGAGAGAAACGGCCGCATTTCCTATACAGCCGAATATCAAATGTAACTGGAAAAGAAATTCAGCTTAAATTCAGCATAGGTACAGCAGAGATATCAGTGGACATACTTTTCAGCATTTCGGAAAGGGGGTGTGGGGGGGGGGGGGTTAGAAACGATTTGCCGAGAGCGAGTTAACGCCCGGGCGCAGAATTGCACATAGCGGCAGCGCCGAACAACCCCCTCCCCTCCCCTCCCCTCCTCCATCCCTCGCTCTCTCTCTCCCGCCGAACGTATCGCCGGTGGAGAGTTCAGGCCCGACGCCGAGTGGAGCGGCATTACGGGGCCCGTATTAGAGTCAGGTTAGCGCAGATAACGCTATCGGGCCCCGGGCCCCGGTCCCCCAGGGGCCCCGCCAAACCGAGCGCCGCGGCCTAGCCCGCGCGCGTCGGGCTGCCGCGGCGCCCCGGCTCTCCGGCACGCTAGCTCCGATTACGGTGACCTTCATTATATCAGCTACCCTTATTATAACACGCGAAAAACGCCGCGCTCCCCCGGGCCCCCGCCGTATAGGGGGGGAGGGGGGGGGGGGGGATAAGAACAGGCTCAAGGTTCCGCGGGAGAGCCTTCAAAACCGGACGCTACGTACGTGCGCGCCGGGAGCCAAGAGCAGGGGAAGCGGTGAAAGCAGCTAGCTAGCCTCAAAGCTAACTCGAGCTAACGCGAGGCTAACGGCTGCCGGCTTTTTCCCACCGGAGCCTCGTTCTGCGCTGCGGCCGGAGCGGGAGGCTGAGGCACACGAAAAGCGCGACGTGGAGCGCTGCCATGCTAGAGAATGCGCGGGTTGGACGGGGGGGGCGCGGGCGGGCGAAGCTCCAGCCCGTCCCGCCAGTCCTGCTGCGAGAGAAAGAGAGAGAGAGAGAGACAGAGAGGGAGAGAGAGAGAAAGAGAGAAAGACAGAGAGAGGCGTGCTGGACCGGAGCCCTCGCCGGCGGCCCAGGGAACTCCCGCCGCCGCTCGGCGTCCGCCATGCTTGTTAACCCCAATTTTCTGCCCGTTCTCCTCAGTGGAGCGCGGGGGTACCTTCCGCCAGCCCCTTGGCAGACGTCCCTGCGGCGGCGCCCAAGCTTGGTTTCGGAATGCCCCGCACGTGGAGGGCCCTCCCCAGGAGCGTTCCCGCTAACTATCCCCTCCCCCCTCCCCTCCCCCCCCCCCAGCTGAGTTTCACAGCCTCTCTCTCCTCCGCAGCACCCCTGGGGCGAACGACACACAGAGCCCGGCAGCTCCCCTGTTCACTTAACGCAACTGACGATGAGCGCGGGGGGGTGGGGCGATGGTTCAGGCGCACATTACTGCAGCTTAACCCCCCAAGCCAGCAGGGGGTACTGTGTTTGTTTTCTGCAATTGGGCGAGGGGCTTGTTTTCATTAGGAGGGAGCTCAGAGATTCGAGCGGCGAGAGGTCCGAAGAGCAGAGCGCTGCTCAGAAACGGCTCGCGGTTGGCGGATGATTAGTATGTACGGCGTGTCGAGGAACAAGACGCTATTCAGCACGGCACAGCTGCAAGATAACAGCACATGATCATCCATTATAGATGTAAATTTCCCACTTAAAAAGCTGAATACCGTATGACAAATAAAGACAGGAAACTCGGGGTGCGCTTCATCTCGGGGACTCAGAGCCGCGACAAAGCGGTCGGCGCGGAGCTGAAGGGGGTACGTTAAAAAAACGAACGCACCTAAATCTCGCGACTGTGCACGGACAAAACACAACTTTGCAACAATAAAAAAAAGAAATAAAATAAATTTGTGGCTCAATTAAAGATTTTTAATCAGCCTGTACAAGAAAAGACAGGCTTTTTTTTCTTCTTCTTCCAAGAGCGAGTCGAATAACCAGGAAAAACAGGCACCTGCTGAATGTTCTCTGTTCCTGGGTTTTCATGGCTTAATTAATCTAGGCCTTATGGGCATTGTGACTCGTGCGTGTGTGTGTGCGTGTGTGTGTGTGTGTGTGTGTGTCGGTGGCACGTACGTGTGAGACAATGAAGCTGTTTCGGGGGTACCAGAGGTGCCCCGCCGACACTGCGCAGTTTCTGGTGTCGTGCCGGAGCTGGCTGCCGTTTCTCCGCAATGTGAAAACAGATATGTATTTACAGCATTTCCAACCGCTTGGCACAGAGTGCCGGCATAACTCAGCCTGCGTCCTCAGCCGACCATTACCAACTCCCCCCACCTGTCTCCGTGCGCAATATTGCCCAATGCATTCTCCTTAAAAAGCTTTCAAACGCAAGCGCTCGAAAGATATTTATTTAAAAGACCACGGTTACAGTCCGCGGAGCGTTGGGTGGCTTCGAATGGCCTAGAGAAACGTTAAGCACTGGGGCAGTTAACGAGGATAATTATGACAGGTGGTAAACCCTTCAGTCAGAGAGCTCCAAACTGGGGCGAATGACTCGGCACAATCATTGCAGAAACAGGACGCTGCCTCGGTATTCGAATGTGCACTTGAACATAACGCTCCCGGGCTCCAGCATTGCAGAACACAGCTGGAAAAGGGAGCACCTCGTGACTGAGCAATTCGGGACTGCATGGGTCCCGTCCTAAAACCTCAAACACTCGGCCTCCGCCGGTATTTACTGAGGGGCATGGGCCAGCCCAGCTCCTTTTGCCATCACAAGGCCACGGAAAATGGTTTTTTTCTTTTTTTGTTTTTTTTTGTGATTCGCCAAGAAACAGGACCGGCGCAGCCTGTCGGTTTGCCAGGCTCACCGGTTCGACACGAGGGTTCCTTCAACGAAGCCAGAGTCGGCGTCTCGAACCCGCCGCACGCGCTCAGCCACGCTCTGAGGCTCACGGGGCACCGGCTGCCCGCTCCTCCGCACCCCGTCCCGCTGACATCACGCGATTTTCCACCCGGGTCTCCGTAGGGGGGGGGGGGCAGGCAACAGGTTTGAAGCCTCGGCAGATAGGGGGCCTGAGGGCAATGGGAATCACCGGGGGGACCCCGACTGCCCCTGAGGCCTACCCCCGCCACCACCCCCCCCCCACACCCCCACCCCCCCGGCAGTGTAAGGAGTGCACAGTGTTTTCCCCGCCACTGCCGCCTCAGGCAAGAAATAATGGGGAGGGGTTTGGGGGGGGGGGTTGGGGAGGGGAACATCCTCAAAGGGTTTTTCGCTGTCTGCCTGCACTGTTCCCGAATTGAGCCGGATCCATCCAGGGGAAATTAGCGCGCGCGGAATAATTGCGCTTAATTGCGGCGGGGCCAGCCGAACATGAATCTGACTGGGGCGAAGGAACGGCGGGAACCCGTCGGTTTAGAGCGGTCCTGCGACTGCCCCCTCCAATATGGGAGCCGCAGCAGAAGAGGGGAACCTTTTCGGTTACAGTTACGCGTGAGCCGTTTTTTTTTCTCTGTATTTTGTTGAGTGTGATCAGTTACCGTGGCGTTTAGTACGATTTGGTCATTTTTTTAAGGCGCAACTGCTGTATTGAGACGAAACCCACCTTACTGTACCTCTACCCTGGACGTAAATTCGAGTGAGGGGACACAAGTCCAGCTTTTCTGCGTACAGTAGAGGTGTCTTTTTGTGTAGCAGCTACACAAATGGGTCCTTTCGACTGACCCAGGACAAGAATGACATTTTTTTTTTTAAAGATGGCACTCACCTCCCCCGAGGTTCCCCTCTGGCAGAGTGTCGCTCCAGCTGGACGGTCACCAACGCGCTAACCGCTCTGTCCTCTTCGCATCCCCGCTGAAGAAGACTCTGCTACGCGCTCTTCTCTGACGATGACGACGGCTCCTTGGGGTACAAAAAAACAAACAAAAAAAAAGACTGAAGTTGATACCCAATACAAAATACCATTTACAAGATGCCATTTAAAGAAAATTCCCAGAGACATGAATGTCCAAAAGTAGAACTGAGCTCACACTAACTGACACGTCATGTACTACCAGCAAAACTCCCCACTAGTCTTAATGCAATGAAATACACAGGAAGAAGTGCCAGCAATCATAAGCACGTCCTCCTCAGGTTAGAATATATGGAGAAAAAAGAAAAGGGTCTTAAGTTTCCATGACCCATGTGGTCCATTAAAAAGGGCAACAGGTTTCTGTGTTCGCCCCACACTTGACAAATGCACACAATTATTTTGAAGAATTAAAAAAGGTTATTTTAGGTATTTAGCAGCTGCTCTTATCCAGAGAAAATTACACAGATTACATTTTTACACACATACCGTTTCTACAGTTGGACATTATTTAATGAAGCAATTCATGTTAAGCACCTTGCTCAAGGGTGCAACAGAAGTCCTCCAGCTAACAGTTCAACTCACAACCTTTTGAGTTACAAGCCCAGTTCTCAAACCATTACACTACACTGCCCTCTCCCTCACTGTCTCTGTCTCTGTCCCTGTCATTGTCTGTGTCCCTGTCTCTGTCTCTCTTTCTGTGTGTGTGTGTGTGTCCCTGTCTTTCTCTATCCCTGTCTCTGTCTGTGTCCCTAACCCTGTCTATGTCCCAGTCTCTGTCTGTGTCCCTGACCCTGTCTATGTCCCAGTCTCTGTCTGTGTCCCTGTCCCTTTCTGTGTCCCTGTCCCTGTCTCTATCCCAGTCTCTGTCTGTGTCCCTGTCTCTATCTGTGTCCCTGACCCTGTCTATGTCCCAGCCTCTGTCTGTGTCCCTGTCTCTCTCTCTCTCTCTCTCTCCCTCTCTCCCTCCCTCCCTCCCTCACTCCCTGTGAAAAGTCTGCATTACCACTGCTCAGCATGCTCAGTAACCCCCCCCCCCCCTTTGTACTTTAGGCTTAAACCAACTGACGCCGTGGCCATACTGTCTGCCGGGACCAGCCTCTTCAGCCTCTGCTTATAACAACACCGTCCGCCTCTGATGTCCCTGCGTTCCTGCACACGCGATGCTCTCTCAGACTCCGCCTCTGCGGCCTGGGAGGCTGGACCGAACGCGGACTCTAACCGGGGCGTTCACGGGAAGGCCAGGCCAAAGCAGGGACGTGATCAGACCCAGACGCCGTGCGTTCAGACCTGGAGATACAAATCGACGTTCGTTTCCATTTGAATTTCCACTCGCGTCTGACGAATGCAAGTACAGAAACAGACGCGATTACATTAGTCACTAATTTGGGGGACCGCCAAAGGCAGGGATCTGTGTGGAAATAATAAGAGAACTGCGAATATAAAACGTTCTCTGAATCCCGGGACCCCCAAAAATTTGTGCTTTGCATTTTGCTGAACCAGCAGACTGCAGGTCAAAAACTAAGAAATGACTTCCGTCATTACATACTGTATGCTACAATAGAAATGCACGCAATAAAAAGTATGTATAAAACGAAAGACTTCGAATTCGTCCTTCATATTGTTATCTACCACGTATCCACTCAAATCCACCAAAGCGCCTTGTAACGCTAAAAGTTGTGGGTTCGATTCCCAGGTGGGGCGATGCCGTTGTACCCCTGAGCGAGGTGCGCAACAACGAATTGCTTCAGCAAATATTATCCAGCTGTACAAATAGACTGTAACACGTAAGCTCTGTACGTGGGTCCTGATAAGACTGCACTAAATGCCTAAATACAGATGTAGCGGAGTTTACAATGGGTGAGCAGCGAGCGTTCTGACACCGAGATAAAGATGTGAGTCTGCTGACAGGCAAAGGTTCCCAGTCAGTAATTAGAATGCTCTTGCTTGGGGGGGTTCTGGGTTCGAGAGACCTCCCCATCCAAAAGGTCCCCAGCAGCATCATTTAATCTAATCCATATTCACAAGTCTGCCTCCTAAATTTGAATTAATCAAAAAAAAATTGTCATGTGCCCAAAAAAAACAACTGTTGCAATCCCGTGATCACAGAAATCGCGGCGCGATCATCGTCCCCTAGGCAAAGCTACGCCGCAGCACGGGCTATGACACGGTTCAGTGCCGGGCCTTCGCTATTGGGGTGAAAGATGGTGATGATCCTAGGGACCCACAGCTTGGGGGGGCCCACAGCTATAAAAAATTTTAAAAAATCAAATTGTTTTATTAAAAATAGAGGGGGGGGGGAGAGGGTGGGGGAGCAGACCAATATTCTTTCAGGGGCCCAGAATTCCTAAGTATGCCCCTGGTTAAATGTATAGTAAAATGCCTTTGTGTAAAGATGATCACTATTTAGAAACTAAAATTAACTACATTCGAACCCTAATGACTTTCTCTTTAAAATGCAATCAATGAATAAACTGAAGACATAATAACTAAAATAATTATTACTACTACTAATTAAGCTCTCTGTTATATCCCTAATGAGGTGGACTGAACAAATATTATACAAAGAAGTGTTCCACTCACACGTGGTCACACTTTATATTACATAAGCTGGGAGAGAGCTGAGGAGAAAGATCTTCGTGGAATCGCCATTTAAAATATGTATTTTACACAGGAGAGCATAACGTTTTAGATCTTAACCAGTGGCATAACAAAAAATTTCACAGTGCAATCAAACCCACTGAGCAGAGGGCGATATTATGATAAAGGGAATGTATTAATATCGCTCGTATTTGGTATGTGATGATGCTTATCAGAAAAAATGAGGACAATAATCAATAGGGATGGTCAGGTTCCACGAACGAGGTAATATCTTGGCGCCGCAACTGTGTAGCGCAAATAAATCAAGACGGGTGCTAACAAACAAATAATATTACACCGCATTAAAAACAAACACCACTGCCAGTCATTTTGATTATATTCTATTTATCTCGTGCAGGGGGTGCGCTCAGAACAGCACTCTGTGGTTTATATTATGGCTTTAAAACCTTAACAGTGCGCTGTGCTCGCACGTTATGGAAGATTAAAGATTTAAAGGGGGAATTAGAAAAGGAAGGAGTTCTGAAGAATGGTAATATGGCTCGCCGTTGTCCTGAGTTAAATTTGTTGCGTGCATTTTGTTGCGTACATTTTGTTGCGTACATTTTGTTGCGTGCATTTTGTTGCGTGCATTTTGTTGCGTACATTTTGTTGCGTACATTTTGTTGCGTACATTTTGTTGCGTACATTTTGTTGCGTACATTTTGTTGCGTACATTTTGTTGCGTACATTTTGTTGCGTACATTTTGTTGTGTACATTTTGTTGCGTGCATTTTGTTGCGCGTATTTTTGAAGCATCAACATGTGCACAGAAAGCCTCGCAAGCCAGGGAAAATATTTAACCTTAATGTGCACAAAAACATTATTTTTATTTTTATTTCTGCTTTATGTCTGCTTCTTGTGTGGCTTCAGTTCCATTATACCTGGCTTTAGTGAAGCAGCACTGACTCAAAAACACTCTTAATGGAAACAGTATAAAGGTATATAAATAAGACAGGGAAAACAAGTTTCAATTTAAATACCGAATTTAAAAAAACATTTGAGGTAAAACAAAAAATACAATATATACACACTTGGTCTCCGAGTTACAGGTGAGTAAAAAAAAAGCAGGCATCCGGACAAGCCAGAGCTGCTAAATGCAGCCACACACACAAACAAGGAGAAACAAACAAACAAACAAACAACGACAGCGACCACACAGTCCGCTACACCATTTCACACATCACTGCACTCGGCCGTGCACGATAAAGTCTTAAAGTCATACACAAAACCTTTCAGTAAGTCAGGCAAGCTGCACAATATTTTGTTGCCCTCGTTGTGGTTCTTGCAGAGAGAAAAAAAACGCACAATTATTAACTGTGTGTTTTAATTAATGAAGGGTCTCATATTTGCACCACGTGTAGGCAAATGTGCTTTGAGTGCAGGGGCTGGACCAGCAGCGCGAGGACAGAGCTGCGGGAGACAGCCGGCACGTCGTCCACGTGCCCGAGCCTTAATCCAGTAATCTGGGGTTAAGACGCGGCCAGAGGCGAGGACTATGCTCGGTTCGGGCCACTTCCTGTGCCCACAGGAAGCGGCAGGACCACGGAATGGAGATACTCTCAGTTCGAGCTACTCCGCGGAACCGAGAGACGGGTCTCTGACAACCATGCGAGTTTCAATGAGCAACTTTTCAACCTTTTTTTTTTCCTTTTCAATATTCATACTGAGATCTTTCTTCTTTAAAGGCAGGTCTTCAGAGTCTCCATTCAGTCCCACTACCTCCCATTAAATAAGCCGTGCTAATATATTTTGCAAAGAACCTTCTTCTGACACTTTACATTTTGGAGATGGGGGTAAAGGGAGGGGGGGGGTGCACATTCAACAATTTGGATAAAATATTTATCTTTCACTATATTTGTGCCTGCTTATTTAAAAAATGCAGGTAATATACTGATAATACATATTCATCCACTTAGACATGTGATATCCCTGAATGCAAGAAAACATTTGCATTGATACAACATAATCCATATCCACACTGAATGAGATGAAACCTCAGAAGTCATGTCGTGTTTAGAAAGAATGTTTTTGACGCATGTCAGTTAACTCTGCTTTGTTTCGTTAGGCTTTCCAAAGAGAGCGAGAAACAAACAAAAGCAGAAAGGAACATTCTTTGCGTGTTTAGAAACGGCATACTTCGATGAAAAATTCTGATCATATTGTAAAAGCATGTTTTGATGTGTCATGACATGAAAATGTTTTTCATTACATTTTTCAAGGGTGATCTCACAAAGTGCAAAAATGTACACACCCAACTAACAGGTACTTTCATGGAGATAAACAACAAAAAAAGTTCCAGAAAGTAGTTTTTTATCTTGGAGGAAAGAAATACTTCCTGACATCTGCCTCTAACCACAACCTGGCTTGCTCTCTCTCTCTCCCTCCCCCCCTCCCTCTCTCTCTCTCTCGGTTTGTTACTGTATGTATTGATAGGACTGTTTGGTTGTTTTTTATATTATTTATTTTTGCTTATATTTCAGTGTAATGAATTGACAACATTGTGTCAATAAAGTGAAGTCAGGCACAAGTTGGTGTCATACCATCTCTCTCTCTCTCTCTCTCTCTATTTCTTCCCCTCCCTCTCCCTCTCTCTCTCTCTCTCTCCCTCTTCCCATAGAGGTCTATGTCTGCAGCCCACTTCAGGCAAACCGGAATCAAGCCACGCAGTCCTCAAGGAAGTGCCTTCGTTTTCTCCACACACTGCTCCGACAGGGCCGTGTGTCGTACACGAACGGACGAACGAGATCGTGAGCAGCGACGACCTCGCCGCCCTGCACCCGCCGCCGCGTATTCCCGCCGAGTTTTTTACGCGGGAGAGGAGAGGGGAGTCCCGCGCGCGCGGGTCGGTCGAGATGCCGCCGCCGCCGCTAAAAGACGCGGGTCAGAGGTCGCGCTCGTAACCGGCCAATGGCAGCCAGGCAAGAGGAATATCACCGTACACCTGCACTCCGGGGAGACTGTCAATCACTCTCAGGGACAGGACGTGATAGGCCGAGTGGGACTGGGGGCGGGTGACCCAGGCACTCTGCTCTGGGAGCTGAACTTGGCGGAACGGGGGCCTCCAGAGACAGAGCTGGAGGGGGTGTGGTTTAGCTGGATGGGGGGGGTGGGGCGGGGGAGAGTGTGGGGGGGGGAGTGGAGAGGCCGTGGACTGATAGCACAGCTTCGGTCCATGTGCAGTGCCACCAACGACGAAGGAAGCGCTCTCTTGTGAAGTGGGAACAAAGATAGCCGCGTTGATGAAAGCGCTTCTGCACTCAGTGCTTCTCCATTTGATTTAAGGCCGAAGACTCAAATATTTAGGCACACTGCCTTCATCGCTGAAATGGTGTTACATGCAGGATGAGAGAGAAATTTATTTGATCTGCGCCTTTAACCAATAGGTGAAAAATATGACGAGAATGGAAAAAGTTCGTTCACACCGCACCCTGATACAAAAATATTTTCCCCAAGTAGGTCTGTGCACATAATGCATTATGCACTGAACGCAGTTCACTCATGTTATATTTCTGCACCAGAGTGTTCATTTTACGTGGGTTTACCTGAAGGAAAGGTATTTAGAGGCAGAGTTTCCTGCTCCCTGCTTTCTGAGAAAGGACCTGCAGGGTTAGAGAGAAAGAATGCATTGAGAGAGCGAATGTCTGATTAAAGTTCAACAGCCTGTTTATCCAGAAACTGCCTCTTTTCTGGGGCTGGGGTGGTATTTGCCAAAAACAATGGAATGGCATATTAAATAAGAAAAAGGGCGTGTGTCTACCTCACATGCCCCTGTCTCCATGAGAACAAACCCATTCCCTTTTGTTTAATCTGTGTCTAAATGTTACATCAGCAAGCCTCGCTGACATGCCTGCCATCGCTGGCTCCTGATTGGATGTTGAGACAAGACCTATCCTTTCAGACGAGATATACAACTGGGTCCTCAGCTACAGAATGAGGGTAAGAATGTGCTTTTTTTTTTAACCGCACGCCTCGATACAGTGTGTCATACTGTACTTTCCCAAACTGCTTTTTGTCACAAAGCAGCTCTGTAAACTCATGACAAGAGTCTCTTCAAAAGCATTTGCGTGACAAATAAACAAAACAAAACAAAAAAAAGTTATTTTGAACACATATAAAGACACCCAGCAACACTTCAGTGACAGGGTCTGTCATATCTGGCTGTCCATCCGTGCGTATCTATGGAACTTACAGGAAACCATTTTGTGATCCTGTGACTCAACCATTGATCTTTCATAACACAGGGGGCTTCTGCATGACAGTTCTATAAGCTTTACCCGGACAGTCAATCAGTCAGTCAGTGTGTGGCATAATTGTAATACTACCCTGGAACATTGAAAATAATCCAACCAATAGTTTCAATCTTATAAATGCAGTGGCACACTAACCCAAAACCAAACTGACAAGATAATTCTACAGAATAGTACTGTATCTGGATTGGGATCTTTTTTCAAAAACGACAAAAAGATGAACTGTTGATTTTACAGACAAAATGTTGGAATAACTGGTTCTTCACTTTAGGAAGTGGAGAACCAGTTATTCCAACCTAAAATGAAAGCAACATTTTAATATATCCATGAAATGGAGACTATCATTGCACGCAACAGTCAAAGCCCCGTATGGGACAGTATGCATATAACAAAATATATATATACCCTGGCTCTTCAGAGAGACTCCCTAAAGTACACACTGGATTACTCGTGCAAAATAAAGCACATTTATTTCAGATTAGACCGATGTTTTGACTTTGCGTCTTCTTCACAGTCAACAGGCAAACTGGGACAAAGGGGGAGGTGTCAACACAGTCCTCCCACATGTTGATGAGGCATGTCTACTGGGCGTGTCCATGACATATTTAAAAAAATGTATGCATATACACACACACATACATTCATCCATAGGCTATACACACATATATAACTGCATATATATGTATATTCTAATATATCTTTTTGACAGAATCTCATCCAAATCCGCCAGACACCGTTGTGACATTGAACAGAGCAGAACTAGATGGCTTTAATCGAACATGACCAGACCACAAACCGCTGGCCCAAGTCTTTCCCTAAATGGTGGCTCATCTGTTGCCTTTTTAGCATTAAAAAAGCGAGAAATTACTCAAAACTGCTCCAACTTTACTGTGTAATTCCCTTTACAATACAGCCTTAAAGGCTTCAAATGACTGGATCAGCCCTGACGTTGGTAGTTAACCGGGTGCTGTATTTACTGAACAGAGTCAGACTGGCCCATGGATCATTTGAAGGGTGCGCGCACAAGGCCTTTTTCTGGTCCTCTCTTTGTAGTTTGGGGGTCTTTTTATCTCTCCATTCTTCAGCTCAATTTCAAGCCCTTTTTGAAGCAAACAAGAGCCACAGAGAGAGAGAGAGAGAGAGAAATTGGGCTAGTTTGAGAGCTACAGTACCAGAATTTTATTTATTTATTGGTGGAGACGAAAGAGAAAGGTGGGAAATGTGTTTCACCATGCGTTGAAACACGCCACACTGCACTCTGACCATGAAGAAACAAGAGGGAAGAAATAGTGCGATATATCCACCAAAAAAGGGCACTTTGATATTTTTTCAAAACCTCACGAAGACTTATTTTAAAATGTTAGCAAGCACACGATCATACTTTTTTTAACAAAAGGAAAAAAAAACAAGAAGTTAAATACACTATGGCTTGTTGTAGTCAATCTGCCTTGGGATGTAAGAAGAATTTCATAATCTACAACACTCCTGTCATAACACTCCTACGTCGCTACATGATATCCCGCATGATATCACATGCTACGGGGCATGAGTTAACATGCCATTCTCACGCGGTAAGGGGCATACCGAAAACGTACATATTTCAGCATCGTGGAGCCCATAGATCATTGCTACTCAGTCACAAAGGGGGGAAAGAATCAGCCCAAATTGTGATTACAGTAGACTTTTCAGCTGGTCTGTGCCACGTCCCTCATCACACATTTCTAGATTACCTTTAGTGTACCTTTTGTAAAAACGGTGGGGGGCACGGCTGATTTTCCTGCTGGATGGCATCATCAGACCCGTGATGTGATCAAACTTCAATTTCTCTTCAGATGTAATGCGATCCTGCTTCCTTTTATCCACCGATGATTTCAAAGGTTTCCTACTATTGTTTCTATTCTCCTCTGAAATAAAACCCAGCTGCTCCCTAGCTTTTTACGCCTGTATACATACGTTAGAGAGAGAACAAGTTTGCAGTATTTATTTTTTTTTTTTTAATCGGTTAATTTTTTGTTTAACACCGCAAGCAATTTCCAATAAGTTCCTCTTTTCAATCTTCCTGTTTTTTTTTTTTTGTTTGTTTTTTTTGTTTCAACCACCAGCTCATAGCTCAGAAGAGAAAATGTTCACAACAGAAACTACCTAATGATAAAGGTCTGAGATAATTGAGCCCTTTGACAGCATAAAGCATTAGATTTGAAATGAAATATTAATTGCTCGTTCCCCATCAGGCACCATTCAACCTCTATCTACCGGAGAAGATTAAGAAAAACAAATTAAGAAATACTTAAAACAAACATCATGGGTGCTCTCTTTATTGTGAAAGTAACCTGCAAGCGAGTAAAAAAAAAAAATAATAATAAAAAAATAAGGATCCTTAACAAGTAATTAATGGATGGAAGGCTTCTCAATTCAAGCCAGAAAAAAAAAACCAGCAAAAAAAAAAAAAAAGAAAAAAAAAGTATAATCATTCAAAAACAGTTGGAAGGAGGAAGCAAGACGGTTAAAAAAATAAATAAAAGTCAGTATGTAAATGGGGTGCGGGCGGGGCGCGGACTTGTTGATTATGTATGCAGCTCTCTCCTTTATTGTAAAATTTACACCCGTGGCATGATTTATATAAATCTGCAGAGCCCACAAAGCAGTAAAACTCTAATTGTTTCTTTCAGTTTTAAGGTCCACCGTCCATTAGGGATGCAGTGGGCAGTTAAGAGGATTTTTAATCAACCTTCTCTTGTCAATGAGCTGACGTGTGAATGGCTCCTTTAACACCTGACGGTGGCAGGTCTCATTACCGCGAAACAATAGCAAACACAGGGGGGTCATTTTAACCGCACACCTCCGCGCAGTTTGTCATCGCTTCCCGAGACGTCTTCATCGCCGCGCCGCCGCGCAGCCACGCCGCCATCGCTCCGTAAATTCACCGCCCGGAAGCCCCGCTCGGTTCGCGTCGCGTGCGAAAATCCGAGGCTTCCTTTTTTTCTGGTTTTTGGTTTGTCGGGGAAAAGCAGTTGTGGCAAAGCACACGACGAAGCACAACAAAAACCTTTTTGCTTCAGACAGCGGTTATGAGGTTTAAATGTTCTATGATGGTTGCTTCAGTCTTCATTCAGGGGTTATGAGATTTAAATGTTCTATGATGGTTGCTTCAGTCAGGGGTTATGAGATTTAAATGTTCTATGATGGTTGCTTCAGTCAGGGGTTTATGAGATTTAAATGTTCTATGATGGTTGCTTCAGTCAGGGGTTTATGAGATTTAAATGTTCTATGATGGTTGCTTCAGTCAGGGGTTTATGAGATTTAAATGTTCTATGATGGTTGCTTCAGTCAGGGGTTTATGAGATTTAAATGTTCTATGATGGTTGCTTCAGTCAGGGGTTTATGAGATTTAAATGTTCTATGATGGTTGCTTCAGTCAGGGGTTTATGAGATTTAAATGTTCTATGATGGTTGCTTCAGTCAGGGGTTTATGAGATTTAAATGTTCTATGATGGTTGCTTCAGTCAGGGGTTTATAAGATTTAAATGTTCTATGATGGTTGCTTCAGTCTTCAGACAGCGCTTATGAGGTTTAAATGTTCTATGATGGTTGCTTCAGTCAGGGGTTTATGAGATTTAAATGTTCTATGATGGTTGCTTCAGTCAGGGGTTTATGAGATTTAAATGTTCTATGATGGTTGCTTCAGTCAGGGGTTATGAGTTTTAAATGTTCTATGATGGTTGCTTCAGTCAGGGGTTTATGAGATTTAAATGTTCTATGATGGTTGCTTCAGTCAGGGGTTATAAGATTTAAATGTTCTATGATGGTTGCTTCAGTCAGGGGTTTATGAGATTTAAATGTTCTATGATGGTTGCTTCAGTCAGGGGTTATGAGATTTAAATGTTCTATGATGGTTGCTTCAGTCAGGGGTTTATGAGATTTAAATGTTCTATGATGGTTGCTTCAGTCTTCAGTCAGGGGTTTATGAGATTTAAATGTTCTATGATGGTTGCTTCAGTCAGGGGTTTATGAGATTTAAATGTTCTATGATGGTTGCTTCAGTCAGGGGTTTATGAGATTTAAATGTTCTATGATGGTTGCTTCAGTCAGGGGTTTATGAGGTTTAAATGTTCTATGATGGTTGCTTCAGTCAGGGGTTATGAGGTTTAAATATTCCATGATGGTTGTCAGCATATCAGTTGGCCTGTCTACCATTCTGAAATGATTATACAGGACTTTTCTGAAGCCCTAGAGAGACTGAAATACCTAAAGGCTGTTGTCCTTAATAATGGTGTTATTTTAAAATAAGAGCAAAGACACTGGTGTTGCTTTGTTGACTGCAGTTTGCTGATCATCTATTTTTATTTTATTTTATTTATTTTTTTTACACTCGACCATGGGACTGTGATAACTCCACACAAAATCCATTGGAAGCCCAGAAAAGGAGAATGCACTTGATGTTTCTATAAAAAAAGACTTGCCAAAGTCAATATTTAAGGACTTTCCTGTACACAACGAATGGATGAATTTATATCTCACAAGGATAAACACAAAATTGGCTTGACGCTGTAGAAAGGCAAACAATAAATGCAGCAACCTTTAACTCTGGGTGAAAGAAAGGTTTGCGAAAAGTCCCCAGTTCCCTGAATGTACACACACAGAGTGAAAATCCCGGACACATCTCAGCAAATATTACAGCAAACCGTCCAGATCACGGCATCGGCACGCGGGGAGACATTAGATGAAGAGAAAACGTGTATTGCGACTACATTTCCTTGTGGGGAAAAAAATTATTGACTTTGTATTTTGACTGTATTGTTTCCATTGACTAACATTGGAACCGGCGGCTGAAACACCTGTACTGTTCCGTACCGTACTGGAGCCAACCGCAGTGGCATTAACGAGCAACGTCTCTCAACAAGACCAGGAAGTGAGCTTCAGAAAGCACAGCCCGGCTTTGGCCGTTTGGTCTTTGCTTGCCTTGAGAAAGGGCACGTGCGTGCTGCGAATGAGGAGGCCAAAGAGGCTCCCCAACCTCCTCATCTTCAGTACGCGTGACTGCCAGCACGCCCACTCACACCCCCCCCCCTCCCTTATGGAGCTGTTTTGGGTGAGTGCTCTGTCGGGCCCCTCCAGCCCTGACGCCCCCCCTGCCCCTGCACCCCCCCCCCCCTCAGCCTCTGTCCCGACCCCTTCGTTCCCGGATTTAGACCGGGTGACCCCCCCTCGCCGACCGGCCGGCACCTCCACAGTAAATCCTGGAGGGGGCACACGCCAGAGCTTTGGCAATTAATAAAACCCCCATTACATGCCTTGTGCCCGTTGTTTGCTATTTCAACACCCCATTTGTGCCACGATTACAGTCATTATCAGTCACCGCCATTAATTCTCTCACCAACGCCAGAACTGCATACTAATAAATTGGGCTCTAAAATTTTACCTTTCAAGGAGTTGGCGTTGGAGGCGAGCCAGGAAGTGCCACTCCTGATTAGGAGCATTCCAGCATCTCTGAATGGGCTCTTTGAATGAGGGCTGCTGCATCTTTGGAGATAGTTCAAATTTCCTCTTTGATTATTTTCTTTGCCACCAAAATGAATCTTTATTAAGCTTAAATCCTAAATAAAATGAAATTAGCAGACTGCAAAATATTGCTTTCTTTTCTTAACATATTCCCCCGGTGCCTCCATGCAAATTATAATGCTTATTTATGCAAATGAGGTGTCGTCTTTAATTAGTTTTGCTTGAAGGCATTAAAATACATGTATTCTTTACCAAAAAATTATTTGTTTTGTTGCTCTTCTCAGTTAAGTTCAAATAGAATGATTATGCCGAATAAAATGCTTTGTGTTTTAGAGGGTTTTTTTCTTTCTTTTCTTTTTTTTCTTTTCTTTTTTTTTTACACCCCGTTTCTGTAATAGCCTTCCCCTCCCTCCTCTCTGGATGGCAGCTCTGCGTTTCATCTGATGGATCTCTGTGCCGTTTCCAGGGGCTGGCGAAGGGCCCACAGTGCGCCCGTCCTGCGGGATCAGATTGGCAAGCCTACTGGTTCGGGTAAAGGCGCCCATAAATACACCGCCCCCACCCCCCAGCCCCCCCGCCCCCAACAACCGCCCACACTCCCTTTCTACCCCTGGACATCTCCTGCAGCCACACCCATGTACAGCATATCCGACCTCTTCTGTGCTTGCATTATAGAAAATATGGATGCTGTTTTATCGTTTGTTCCATTTTTTTTTCATTTCTTTGTTTTTTTGAATCACTACCGTTTGAACTGATTCATTAAATGTCTTTCGACGTTGCTCTAAGTGGAGAATGAGCACAGTTTGAACCTCCTCACCTTTAAATTTACATAATGCCTCAGACAATCCAGGAACTACTTCTCTCACACCACACACACACTCTCACTCTCCCACTCACTCACACTACACACACCTCACTCTCCTCTCACACACTTCTCTCACACACACACTCTCACTCTCTCTCTCTCACACACACACACTCTCTCACATCTCTCTCTCTACTCCTCTCTCTCCACACACCACATCTCTCCTCTCTTTCACTCTCACCTCTCACACACTCTTCTCCACACACTCTGTCTCTCTCTCTCTTTCACTCTCACTCTCTCACACACACACTCTGTCTCTCTCTCTTTCACTCTCACTCTCTCACACACACACACTGTCTCTTTTTCTCTTTCTCTCACACACACACACACTCTGTCTCTCTCTCTACCTCTCTCTCTCTAACACACACACTCACAACATCTCCTTACTAAACAATACCTGTTTCTGCGAGTTGTGTCATCAATCAAGTGCTAATTCCAATGTAAATTCAGGCAGCCTGTCAGCTGTCAGTAGCTGACTCCCCACTGAAGGACAATGACCTCTTAAATGACTTTCACTCTCCTGGTTTTTGCCTTATTTTAATATTTGTTTAAAAGGACCCGTGGTGTAATGGTAAATCTTCCCCGAGACACGGTTTTATGCTTTGCTGGTGATTTACAGCATTGCGCTGAGTGGCTATCGAACACAATACTGTTTTATGTCAATGGGAGAGCTGTGGGGCCCCGTGCTGGTGCGAGGAACAATTCATTCCCCCCCGCTCACTGTATTTCACACAACAAAAGGTTCCCACTCAGGCAACTATCACTGATCATTGTTCACCGCCACATCAATGTTACTGTATCTCTCGAAAATCCACATGGCCTGCAAACACCGCGACTACAAAGTTAAGCCGTTTGCCTGTCCCCCCCCCCCCCCACAGAAAGATTTATGATAAGAAAGCCCATGCACCATAATAGCGCCTTTATTATTATTGTTCTTTCAGGGTTAATGCAACAATAGATTTTTTGCATGATGGATGTTTTATGTAAAACATTAAGAGATTCCATTAATTCAGCCAAAGAAAGGGGTAAATAGCTTCAGATGCTCAGTTAACCCTTTTTAATTTTCCCATACATTTATACGTCAATACGTATAATCATTGCGCTCTTGATTATAAATATCGATTATAACGCTGAGCACATATTGGATTTTGCCAGAAATTATAATGATAATTTGCTCGGCTTTCTTTAAAAAAAGCTCAAAATTTATAGTAAAGTTATACGTGCGTTTTGATCTGCAGCAACTGCATCCATTATTTCTGTGGATAAAACACTAATAGAAAAGCTTTGAAATACATAGTTCAGTTTAATACCCCCAACTCAATGAGATATTGTGAAATATAGTGAATGATATATCGCTGCTTTTTTGTGCTGTTTTTAGTCCCATAATTTATATAGTTTATCATAGTTTCTTGTATCTTATAAAAATACAGCATAAACCCCACAGTGATTCTAAACTGATAAAATTTTATCAATTTTTATTTTAATAAATCATATTCTGTGATTATTTAGATTTATTTTAAGTGTTTTGATATTTTTCCATAATTACTGAACACATTTTTTAAAGATTATTAAAAATTCTGACGAGTTATCATAACTGTGATAAATACTGGAGGAATGGGTGATTTATTTTTATTTTTTTTGGATGGTCCCTGTCCTGGTATAACTTTGGAACAGAGAGTTACTCAGTTACTAATCGCCAAAAACAAAAAATGAATGCACACTTGTTAGCATTGCAGTGCGGAGATATTCAGAAATATGTCAGGCTGGGATTCTTAGTATTGTTTAACTGTACTAACAGTGTACTATCAGATTAGCAGTGTGTGAACTGCAATTACTATTATTACGGACTGCAATTACATTTCTGGCAAGTCAGAGATTTTCTGCAGAAAGACATCCAGCATTGGATCTCCCGGGCCAGACAGTGAAAAATGACCAGTAATAATAAACGTAGTGTTCCAGCAGCTGTTTTGATACGCCGTGTCCTTAAAACCACAACGGGGAAGAAAGCATCAAGAGATCCGTGGAGGAACAGCAACAAGAGATGGGCACCACGGCAACAAGAGGCAGGCACCACCGGAGAGCAGCGCCGCACGTCAGACGGAAAAAGTGCAGAATGAGCAGATTGAGATTTGGTGTGAACGTGAGCTCTTGTCTGTTCCAGAGCCACTGCAACAAACAATGGATAAGGGGGGGGGGAGAGCACACCCTGTCTGGGCAGCTTGGAGGAAACAGAGGTGAAATTAAAATTAAAAAAAAGTGTTCTGTACTTAAAAAACCTGACCTACAGTAACAAGGGAACAATGGGCCTGGCAACTTAATAATGATCACTGCATTAATCACAGCCACACCCTGATGAGGTGGCATAGATTGCACTGCTGGCAGGTGCATTCATACACTATTAATACACACTTTTAATGTCAAGCATTGGAAAATTACACCAAAGGTCTTTTTTTTTTTTAAATCTGACTGCAGCTGTGTCACCGCTGTAAAAAAAAATAAAAACGCAGTTCCTTTGAGTCCCCCATGCCCTCCGGTCCACCCACTCCTTTTCTCGAGAAATATTAAAACTTTTCAGCTCTTTTGTGGGGAGGAATGTGGCAGCAATATGCCGGAACTTCAATCAGCTGAGAGGAAATTCCACTGGTAATAAGCTGGAACTGGATTTGAGCTCTCTCTCTCTCTCTCTCCCTCTCACTCCGGGTCTTTCCGTAGCCTGGGGTTTCCAACGGACATTCTGCCCTCGGTGACAAATCTGTTAGCACACTGCTACTGGCGGGAGCGCGACGGCCTAATTGGGGAGACCTTATGAGACGATCCCTTTGGGAATGGTAGCCACGGTGACCTGACCGAGAAAAAAGGGGAGGGGGGGGGGCGTACGCCTTCTCATATCCTAAGGCCCTGTGACCTAGCGGTGGGAAAGGTGCTCACTGCTCACCTCAGGTCTGTAGTCACTCATTCCCAGCTTGCTCACCGGACCAGGAACATCTGGGAAATCTGGCTCATTGGATCAGTGTTCCACAGGACCGCTGCTCCACAGACTGACTCCACTTTAGCAGTGCAGTATTGCCCTATAATCAGGTGTGTGTGTGTCTGTCTGTTTGCCTATGTACGTGTGTATGTTTCTGAGTGTGTGAGTGTGTGAGTGTGTGGATTGTGTGTGTATGTTTCTGAGTGTGTGTCTGTGTGTGTGTGTGTGCGTGCATGCATGTGTGCGTGTGTGTGTCTGTCTGTCTGTCTGTCTATGTATGTGTGTATGTTTCTGAGTGTGTGAGTGTGTGGATTGTGTGTGTATGTTTCTGAGTGTGTGTGTGTGTGTGTGTGTGTGTGCGTGCATGCATGTGTGCGTGTGTGTGTCCGTAAGATTTCCCATTCATGTCCTGGCCATTCACAGGTAGTCCATGGCCTGGTGCCAACTACCTCCTTCGCCCCAAAGCGCCAATTTGTGCCACTCTCCCAAGCGCAAAAACTGTAATTACCCCGTCAATGTAAACTAGATGCTGTATCTCACAACAGCAGGATCCTGCCATAAAATTGACTTTTGGAGTCTGACTGAGGAGGCACAGGCTACATTAACAAGCTCTTGGAGGAGTGTGGCATTTTTTACATTTGTCTCGCCGAAAGAAAAAAAAAAAAAACGGGCAAAACACCTGGCGCACACCTTGGGCATATGTCTCAGTGAAGCTGAGCATGAGGACACGGGGAAAAAAATCTGGCAGCAGCTTATAATGAAAAAATTAAAAATAAAACAACAACAGATATATTTCAAAAAGAAAAAAAAAACCACCAGTTTTGGTATTTCCCAAACACCACATTTTACATTATGGCGTGAAGGAACCGGATCAAGTAGCCAGTAGCGACGCAGTACACCGACATGAACTACGAACTACCGATGTGCAAATCCGGTTAACTGCGTGGCTGTTTTTACTTCAGGAGACGGATGCTTATTGACCGCCCAGCTGCATCTGACGGACCTCTAGAGCAGCTTCTCTGGCTGTTCGCAGTCTCACACGTTCTCCGATCATCTCCTCAGCCTTCTCCTTCCAGATATCGATCCAGAAAGTAAATGTTGTTGATGATGATGATATTTTTTTGGGGGGGGGATAATGGTAGGCAGTGTTTTATTTATTTAGAAATCCCATAGGGGGGTGGAGGGGGGGATTCTCTGTTTAAAATAAAATAGTACCTGGCACAAATCCTTCAGCAGTGCGGATGCATACAGGGCTGTGTGAGGTGATGACAGTTTGAATGACAGTTTCTGGAACCGTGACAACATTTTTGTAGAGTTAAAGTTTAGGCACTGGTGCCAGCCATTTTAAGCACCAAGGCCCCAATTCAATCAAACTGCAGTGTGTTGTATTTTTGTTACCTTGAGTGAAGAATTTAAACAAGTTTTACTTTTTTTTTTTCCATT